>NC_135698.1:15480709-15713209 GCF_964276395.1 Gasterosteus aculeatus
CCTCACCATCCGCTGAGTGTTTGTTCCGCTCGGCAATCAAAGTCCTGGAAAATGGAGCCGAGTGGGTCCACTTTAAAATGTGTAGCTGTGGAAAAATTGAATGGACTGTTTTGTGGTCGCAGTCAGATTTATATTCCACGGTTGGTGCTGTGAGAGAAGCTTTATGTTGCTGCTTGGAGGGAAATAATTGGACCTGCGAGCTGCTGTTTGAGGCAAAGAAGTGGCATATGTGAAAAGCATTGTTACAAATAGAACGTCCACTCTGAGCCCTAAGAAATGCTTTATAGTCTGTGCTCTTAGTCTTAAATAACTCCATGTATAAGATGCAGCCAACAGAATAGATAAAAACTGATTTGATTAATTGTCCTAAGAAAGGAGACAAGTGCATCAACTAACCAGCAGAGAGTTCCAAGATGGAAAAAGTGGAAAGTGAACCGCAATGTGCTTTTCTTCAATGCCTCCGGTCAGCTGGTGTGCGTTACGTCATCCAAACAGAGAGGATCTCACTTCCACTTCACCGTCAGGGGGTCGCTGGGTACCACCTGCTCGACTTACCGTCATGGCCCTGAGTAGCTCGACAGGCGAGACACCGTCTCCGAGTGACTGTAACATAAATATTGACTCTGCGCTCAGGAAGCGGCGGAGAGAGAAGGCTTCACCTTCGCTGATCACACAATAACAGTGTGTGCAACACGCCCGTTTATTCCACACACACACTGCAGAAAGAAGGTGCCACACAGCGAGTGTTTACAGCGGCTAAAAGCTTCTAGGAACTCGATTCAAGCTGAGTCCTTTTAACAGACCACCGTCCTCACAAGGTTTAGTATGTGAACACAAGGACGGTTTGACCTTTAGTTTTCTACTTCAGCTGACTTTTATCTTATCTATCATCTATCCATCTCTCTCCAGCCATACTGTGTGTGTGTATGTGTGTGCGTGTGTGTGTGTGTGTGTGTAGACTGGGTACCAGTCACTGCGAGCGGAGATGTGAATCTTGCCAAAGAACCCCTAACCCTCCATCTCAAACTGACGTGTGCACAGGGAGGGAAGCTGCTGATCTATGTGTCCACATCACGGACTGGACTGTGTGTGTGTGCGTGTGTGTGTGAGTGTGAGGGGGGGTGGTTATTGATGAGTGCTGTACTGTGTCCTGTGATTGACAGCATTGTTGTAGTTTACATCTTAGAACTAAAATCACTTCATAAAATGTATTGAAATATAAAGCCGTCTTATTAATCAATAAGGCTCCACCCTTTCTTATCTCTTCTGGTTCCAAAACGAAGATGGCGACGTTTTCTGACTCCTCCTCTTCTTCCCTCCCCAGGTAGACTTCGAGGACGTGATCGCCGAGCCGGCGGGGACCTACAGCTTCGACGGCGTGTGGAAAGCCAGCTTCACCACCTTCACCGTCACCAAGTACTGGTGCTACCGGCTGCTGACGGCCCTGGTGGGCATCCCCCTGGCGCTCATCTGGGGCATCTTCTTCGCCATCCTGTCCTTCCTGCACATCTGGGCCGTGGTGCCGTGCGTCAAGAGCTACCTGATCGAGATCCACTGCGTCAGGCCGCGTCTACTCCATCTGCGTGCACACCTTCTGCGACCCACTGTTCGAGGCCATGGGCAAGTGCCTCAGCAGCATCCGGATCAGCACCACCAAGGGGGTGTAGGATGAGGAAGAGGAGGGGCAACGCGGAAACACTGGTTAACGGAAAGAGGGGGAGGGTCAAAGAAGAACAACAAAATAGACCTCTGGGGAAAACGAGAGGTGAGACTTTTCCAGAGCTGTGGGGAAGGGAGGATGAGGGGGGGGGGGGGGTTGTGTGTAGGTGAAGAGGCGTGGTCACATGGCACCTGACCTCTCTCCAGTGTCGCCACAACCAAACAGGTGGCAACAGGAAATCAAAGGGTTCTTCTCCGGGGTTGTTGTTGTTTTTTGTTTGTTGTTGATGATGTCAATTCCTTCCGTTCGTCCTCTGGAGAGCTTCTCACTTTGAGGGATTCATGTGAAGAGGAGATGTCGGGGTGTGTCCCTGTCTTCTCTAGTGTGTGTGTGAGTGTTGGGGTTTGGGGGGGGGGGGGAGGCCGCGTCGGGGGGGGGGGGGGGGCTGGGAGGGGGAAGGGGGGGCGAAGCGAGCGCTGCTAAATTCTATCTGACTCAGCAGAATCAAAATAAGCCTCTAGGCCGAACAGCACAGCCACGGCCCTCCCTTTGCCCCCTCTGCCCTCTACCCCACCCCCCCCCCCCTCCCCCAATGACCTCCAATCCACCAAAGCCCCTCCCGGCTTCCCAGCAGTCTGACACACTGAACCTGCCCTCGTTCCTGCATGCACCTGCATCGCCTCGCTGCCCACTCATCGTCCTGCACCGCAGCACGCCCCCCCCCCTCCCTCCACCGCTAGCCCCCCCCCCCCCACATCATCTACATCTCAGCTCCACTCTCTTCTTGCTCCACCTCAAACTCAGAGCTCCATCACCACCATCCTCCTCGTGTGTGTGACAATAATTTTCTTCTTTTGGCCTTTTGTTTTTCCGTGAAGCTCTAAACGCGTCGTCCCATCGTGATGCTTCTTTTCTTTTGCTTCACTACGAACATGAAGAGCTTTGAGTTTTTAACGTGTGCGCCGTAGTTTTCATGTCCTGTATGTGCTGTATGGGTGTCGCCTCCTTCCAGTGCACCAATCCATGGAAAAGTACTGTTAGTGAAAAGCACTGAAGTTAGCGCCTGTGTGGAGATGCTTGTGACGCCCTGTGGTACTCGCACAGGTTAACACTTTGGAATTCAGACAATGTGAGATGGAATGTCTGATTTTTTTTCTTCTTTTTTAAATGTATTTTTTGTTGTTATCTGGTCGTTATTTCCCATCCATCCTTTTTTTGTCTTTTTGTTTAAACTTTTAAGTAAACAGATGTGCCCACTTCTGACTGTGGACAGGGTGGGGTTCTGCAATGGGGTGGAGGGGTGGAGGGGGTTGTTTTGTTGAGACACTACGCTAAGCTTTACTCCGTCACCTTCACTCTACCCGCCGTCTTCTCACTGGGACGGTAACATCGCAGCACCTGTGATGTTTTTAAGCTCCAAAAGTGATATTTTTATAAGAAAATATGTTTGTTTTCCCCCTTTCCTTGCTTTCATTGTACAATATCACGCTGTGCACATTAAAATTTAATATAACCCCAATGTGGATTTGTTTGTTCTTTTATCTAGAGCTTCTTTAAAAGGCATCACCAGTGTGTGATTCATGTGAAAGTCCAACATTAACAGTGGATCTTTTGTTCCCTCTATCACTTATGACATTGAGTCATAGCAAATCTAATTGTGTAGTGACTCACAGAAGATGCTGACTGGTTTCATTCATCTGTTCTGCAGCTACTGGCCAGTTCAAGCAACTGGGAAGAAAAACACCCAACAGCAGCTGAACGGTGATCTGATTTGAAATATCAATGCACGTATCATAATTATTTTCTCAGTGTGACTGTGACTCATGACGTTCAAGACTAGAAGCATGTGTCATCAGTAAGAAATCATAATAACTCTGCTGCACAATACGTCACATTTGTAGCAAATAAATTGTGATTTTTTTCTTTATCCAAGCAAAGATATGAAGTGGTTCTCTGGATCTTTTAAGAATTAACAACCAATCTAATCAGCTGAGAGAATGCTTGTGATCAGGTGAGCAAAAGTGCAGCTTATCAAGTCCCAGAGGCCGAAGCTTGATGTGGTTAAAAGATGAAAGAATACAAAAACACATTTTCACACAGGATGCAGGAGAATATATGGATTGTTTTGGGATTAGTAAAGTTCTATCTTGTCTTCTTTTCTGTTCCTTAACCCAATCAATGCATCCTGGAATGAGAGAGGGACAAACTGCCCAAACTTATTGACTTGTAGCCGCGTCAGGAAGCCCACATTCTGTTGGTTGGTGGTTCGGCATGTGCCCCCCCACCCTCCCCCCCCCGGTTTGTTCCTGTTCTCTGCACTGTTTTGCATGTTCTCTGCAGCTCGCAGTCCTCCAAAGGTCAGATGGATTAAAGGCTGTAAACTACCAACAAATAAGAACATCGGTGCTGAGCCGGAGCCCGGGGGCTGGAGGACACATCCTAGGTGTTATTCTGCTGAGGTGCATGCTGGGAAAGGCTCAAACCATCATGTGAACGTGCATAGATAAAAAGAAAATGACCTTTTATGAAGTTGTCTAACTCCCTTTTTGAGTAACTCGTCTCAGCTGCTGCGATGCGACAGCGCCCTCTAGTGGGACGAGTCGATAAATGCAGCAGAAACAAAAGACCTTTGATTTTATGGCATTGTTGAATATTTTCCAAAGCTTCTGGCATCATAATAATTCTAACAGCATATAGTCCTCTGCTGCCAGGTTTTGCTTCAGCCACAGGAGCCTTGCAAGGGTGGGGATCGGGTTTGTGTACACTCTTCAAGTTCTTCCACACCAAACTGACCCTTTACTTATGGAGCTGGAATTATGATGTTGAAACATGTTGTTGTATTTTAATATCTGATCGGAGACCATCGGAGGTGAGGTGGACTCCGGTCTGTCCTCCGGTGACTCAGTCGGAGGTGACGTAGCCACAGCAGCTGTTTTCCTCTCAGCAGACATCACAGACTCCTCTGGTGCTTCATCATTCACCTGAGAAGATTTCCCTTCCCATCACGTCGCCTGGGCTCTGAGAGCTTTAAGTCTCTTGAGGCCTGACCTCCGACCCAGCTGATCTCGCTTTTAATAAATCACGTGAAGGCAACATCTCAATCAGCATTTTATTCTCTAACAACTTAAAAGCTTTTTGTCCAAACGGGATTTAGATAAAAATACATCATGCTTTGATAAATCCAGCAGGGTTTACCACACTGATCTTCCCACAGGCCTCCCTGAAAAAGACAAAAAGACCCTCAGAGGGCTTGTGCACAATGCAGCTGTTAGAGTTCTTGTAAAGTTCTCGTAAAGTCTCCACAGTGGCGTCTTCCTCCAGCTCACTCACAGGACTTTATTCCTAAATCACGCCAGAGGAAACTTCTAGATCGTATCGTTCCCACCTGCTTTTTGTTAGTTGAAATATTGAAACACTTATTCTTTTTATTCTTCATTCTTCATGTTCCATGATTCTGCTCTGCTCTCCCGTGAACACTCCTAACGGCGGATTGTGTGCGACCGGTGGCGGCTCACAACCATCAGTGGGCGCTGACTCATCGCACATCAGCGGACCCGAGGAGCCTCACACACACACACACACACACACGCACACACAGTCCTCTTTATTTGGGTTCAACAAACAACCCCTCGGAGAAGCTGCCTCCATCCTGACATTTACCGAGAAGAAGCCCCCCCCCCCCACCCCTCCTTTCTACATGCCCCTCTCCTCGGCAACACCTGGTCCTCAGGACAGGTCTCTGGCAGGACAGGTCTCTCATTATAAAGAGTGCACTGGAAAACAAATGCAGTCTTTATACAGAAAGATGTGTGCTGAAGTTGACTTACGTGACTTTTGTTGATTGGCGAACTACCAAATCAACAAAGAACATTGTTATGTTAGGAAGATCTGCAGAAAGATGATTTCATTTGATGTTATCTAAAAAGCAGAATTCATTTGATTTTAAACCAAAGAAACTGCGTGTTCAAAAACAACACATCTGATAAACTTTTAAAGTCACTCAATCGCAAATATTTCAGTTTTGCTGTGGCAATTTTCTGTAACTGCAGGTGTGTTTTTGGATCTCACTTACCAGAGAACAAAACAGTGCTGGGAAATGTCACCACAGATAATACTGCAAATAAAAAGAGTTTTTCATTGGACGGCCGTTGCCTCGATCGCCATTTTGTTACCTGATTGGGGTAGAAAGTGATTTGAAGGTAATAAATTCTCATTTCAGAGCTAATTTTGCCCCTTAAACACATTTATTTTGAGGAAACTCAATCTCTGGGATTAACACTTACAGCAGATTAAATTTTGTATTGAAATAAGCAGAATGAGACAGAAGTGTAGAATAAATACACACTACAGAGTATTTATAAAAAAAATACTGAGGTTTTACTGCTACTTGACTGTGTTTATTTTAGTAAAAGCTTCCATGGATAAACAATACAGGAGCGTTTAAGAGCTCTAAAAGGCTTCCTATAAACAGCTCGACAAGACAAGGACGACATGAAAGACTTCTCCTTCTGCCCAACCAGCGGGTTTGATCACACTACAGAAACAGGGAGTGGGATCTGTAGTTGTTCCAACCACTAATCCACATTAACATTATCTGCTCTGTGACAACATGGCGAGATGTTTGTAAGTCATCACAATTCTCCGTCACGTTGAGCCTCAGTTAAATATTCGCAGCACGTGTTAAAGGCTGTGATGAAGTGACCTCATCAAAGCCTTTGAGCTGGACGTGAATATGAGATCTGAGCTCCTCTCATCACATCTCCCCTGTGATAAGGCCGATGGTCTTCACACGAGCCGTCCATCCGGAGACGGACGAGGACGCAGCAGCTCCTCGGCTGTCGGGTTCCTCCTGCGTCTGCCTCAGACACCATTTCCTGTGAAGAAGGAGATTTGGATCTTTTGATTTCCTTTTTCATCAGGAGTGACTTTATCAGAAACTCGGGCAGAAGAAGAGGGGAGAAACGATGCGTCTGTCCGGCTGTGATTCGCTGCAGACATTTACTGAAATAAGCATCCACACTTAATATTTGTCTTTAAGCGCCTGGTTACCAAAGAACATTAGAAGAGGCCCACTGGCGTCACGTCACCTGTGAAGACGCTGCAGGAGAAGCTCGTTTGTGGAGATGCTCAGCTGAGTGATGACACACTTAATCCCCGGCAGCTAAAGGTGAAGCGTCCATCTGCAGATTGAAGCCACGGGTGGGGGGGGGCGAGGGGCGATGGGTCGAAAGCATCCATCAGGGTTTGCCGCCCCGGTCACAGTTAACCAGAGTTTGTATTGACCCGCTCGTGATAGATAAGCTCCTGTAGGGAATCCACGAAAACAGTGAAATCCACGTTAAAGTAAGAAACACCTTATTGCATCATTAATTACATCCAATAATACATCACACTTGCAGTACCTGCAGATGGCGCCATCAGGGGTCAGATTCCTGCTGTTGTGAAGGGTCAAATCCCAAATGCTCTTTGGTTGTGCACATCCGGGTTTGAAGGCTTTAGCCCGAAGCCGCTCTTCTCGTTTCAGGCTTCCCAGCTGGTTTTGGATCTTTAGCTGCAGGGGTTTGCATAAGTTCTGTTTCATCCATTCAAGAATTATTCTACAGCAACATTCATGTCCTATAACAGCGTCCCTGTTGAAGACCACTTCCTGTTTTACGTCGTGTTGTGCTGAGCCTGGACCAAACCTGGCGCAGGAAGTGGACCGTGCCGCAGTGCTGCAGGTGTTGATGCAGATCATTCCTGCAGCGCGTGTCATACTCGCCGCTTCCCACATTCTGCATGCCGACAGTGTGAGGTTCACCACCCGGCCGACCTTCTCCGCCTCCCGGCCAAGAGGCCCGGATCCAAAATGTAGTTTACCACCGCATGAGCCACACGAACGCACCCCTCGGGTGGAGACACACACCCACACACACACACAACCCGTCAGACAAACCCCTTGACAACTGCGCCAGAAGTGCCTGGAGGCAAAAAACACAGACTACAAAGAGGGAAGGAGGAACGTTTGCTCAGCAGTAAAAAGGTGGAGAAGGTCGAGCTTCACGCGATCAGCACCGATGAGAACACGATAATTACATGTCACGATATTTAGACGATGCTCTCATCCAGATGTGATTCAATAAGTGAACAGGTGGAGGAGAGACACGGCAGGCGGGGCCGATGATGAGACAATGGCCCCCGGGCACTGACACAAGGCCCCGACACCTGTCCTCCAATGCACCCGGCTGTTGTCTCTTTATTACTCTTTTGGTTTCACTTTGTCATTGTTGGCTTTTTGTATCACTTTTAAGTTGTTTTGTGTGTCTTTGTGGTCATTCTGAGCCCTTCTGGTTGGTATATGTGTCTCTTTCATTGACATTTCGGATCAGAAAAAACGCTGGATCTTAAACCTGATCATAATTGGCTTGAACTTAACCTAAAGGGACTAAAACTACACAGTGAGAGAAAAATGAATCCTGCCCATAGCCTACTGTAAAAACATAAAGGACTGTTTTTACACTTAAGATTTTGTACGGATTAAACAAGCGAGATCCAGCGTGTTAATTAGGAACATTTAGGTTATCTGCGTCTTTCTGTTTTCAGTCTTTCTGCTGAACTAAACTAATCTAACTTTTCCTTTAAACATCTTCTCTGAGCACCGATTTCACAAACTCAAATTCTGCCTTCCGCTTTGTTTCTCAGAATTTCACCAGGATCTTACGTCTTGTAGCTGCACGTCACTGTGAATAAAGATTCTTCTTCAATGGTCCTGGCTGATGATCCACTTTGACACTTTAAGGGCTCCCCGGTGCAACAGCGTCGTCCTCTGGGAAATCACCCAGATGAGAGTGGAAAAACGAAAAGGGGCTCTGGTAAGAAGGAACGAGGCCGACATGAGCCTTTCCATCGTTAGGAAGAGGAGGAGAGGAAGCTGCTGTTTAGTTTTTCATCACTCATCGACCTGCTTGCTTGCAGGCGCTCGTCCTCTGGCCGTCTGTCCGTCTCATTGAAGCCTCTCATGTCAGAAAGTCAGCGTCTACCTATTACTTCTGCATCTGCTACCAGGGTTCACGGCCCTCATTCCCACTGGCCTCCTCTCAGGAAGCGGGACAAAGGAGTGTTCTTGGGTCCCGGCCACTGTGATTCATGGCTGAGACACACACAGTCGGTGTGGCCTTTAAAACTGAGCTTGTTATTTACGGCTGAGTGAGCCGTTTTAACGTGACGCACAGCGCAGGTTGGAGAAGAAACAAAGACCTTCCTTCGTGGTGCCGATGCCAACTTCTACTTTCATTTTGAACATTTCTGCAGTCGTGATGGTAAAATATGCTTCATTAATACTTCGCTGACGCTTTTCGATTCGAAAGGCATAACTTCTCGCTTGTCTCATAAATTTCTTCAGCTAATCGGTTATGACCAATTTTGAGCCTAAATTTGCCACCATATTGCATAACGTCTTTATACATGATCAAAAAGAATCTTGACATTCGACAACATCATAGCATCTATAGCAAATTGTAAATTCGCTTATTTGAGGAAATTGCACTTTCTTGTTTCTTGTTCTCCTGAGTTTGTACCCTATGGTTGAATGCACTTATTGTACGTCGCTTTGGATAAAAGCGTCAGCTAAATGACATGTAATGTAATGTAATGTAACATCAACAAACATTAGGCAGCATTCTTCATTAAAAGAATAAGAATATATGTCTTTATATGTTCTCTCCCAAAACACTGATGAACTGATGAAACGCAACACTGAAAACACTAACGAGCTGTGAAGTCATAAGTCAAAATGTGCCCAATCTCAGTGAGTTTATGCAACACTGGTCATGCATGTTAAAAATAAGAGCTGCTGTGCTTCTTTAGGTTGACGAGGGCTGCTGGTGGAACAAAGATGGGGAGCATGCAAATGTGCATTCTGCAAATTCTCTGTATTATTAGATGTATGTATTTAGTTAGTGGTTGTAATGTTGTTAATTGTAAGCGTCAGCCAAATGACATTAATGACGTAATGTAATGTAATGGCACCTTCGGTGATTTGGCGTCTGGTGTAATCGGACCACAGTAGTTATGGTGAATTCAAACAGAAATCCCTGGACTGAGACTCTGTGCAGATCCGATGTGCAGATCCGATGGGACCCCAGCGCCACCCGGGTCGTTCCCCTCTGGTGGATAAATCTTGTCTCACCTGAGCTCCGTGCAGCACCTGTTTGCGTCACGGGGTCTGGGGAGAAAGGGGCGGGGCTTCAACGGAGCAGAGCCGCGCGGCAGCAGCGTGTCTGTGCTGGATGCAGTCTGTCAGTCAGCTAGTCAGTGTCGAGCCACACCGGGTCTCAGCCGCAGAGAAAAGCATCAGGATATTTTACCGCCGGGGAGGAAAACAAGTCGGTCCCTTTCTGTTTATTTGGTTTTATTTGATCTCAGGGAGAAGAGGTTTCTAAGCGACCCGTTTGGACTTGGATGAGAAAGTCCAAGAAGTCCCTCTCCCGGAGAGACCAGCGGAATATGATTTGAATCCAGGGAACCAACAGCACCGTTGCTCGTAAACAGGTGAGCTTTATTGTCTTCTTTTCCCCAAAATTTCTGCGCTTTTCTTTTCTTCTCTTTTTTTTTCGCTCTATGGGTATTTTCATGCGTAAAAACGCACGCACACTGAAAGTCGCAAATCGCTCCTCCTCCTCCTGTGGATATCACAGCCTGTTTTGAAATGGCTTTATTTCTCTGGCCCCTAACCTAATTTCACCAGCCTTGTGTTTTCTGAGACCTTTCGCCATGAGTCACTTTCCTCTTTAACCGAAACATTTTCCCCGTTTCACCGCCTTTTGTCAGAAAACAACAGGCGTGCGATGCGATGGTGCAGGTGCGCACTGAAGTGCACTGTTACTCATAATCTTTAGAGCAAAACAAGACCTCGCCATATCCTTCAAAACAAGACAAAGCTGTGCCATTCTTTAACATCATCTTATGTGTGTTTTAAATTTATACTTTTACATTTCATTTAAAAAGTCATTTAAACTCTTTCAATTTTTCCTTTTATGTGTTATATTTGGCACTTATTAGTATCATTATCTGCGTTAAACTCTGATAGGAGTTTTGCCTCTATGCACTTCTCTTTTAGTCTCGCTGTATTGTCCTTAAAACGTGTGAAGAAAAAACACAACAGAAAAAGCAGAAAAAAACGAAGGGCGATGACACTTGGGTCATAAATCCAAATGTGCCCACAGGGGATCTCAGTGAGTTTAACTGACTGAGAGCGTGCATGTAAAAACAACAAAAATACGCTGGATGCTGATGCCTCGTTATCTTTGCTGTACAAGACATTTTGGTGAAACCACATGCGGACAGAAAGCATGCAAATGTACATTCATTGGTGCCCCCCCCCCCCCCCCCCGCCCCCTCCCTCCTCACTCCCAGTGGATTACCATTTAGTTAGCTGTGGTTATTTATCATTGTGCAGGCAGGTCCTCCTCGCCTTCTCCCTTCCAGCCTCGTTTGTTTTAATTAAGTTTATCTGCGCTCCCTCGGGCCCTTTGCCGTCTAAACTCAGGCCCCAGAGCGCGGCTCTCTGGGTGATTCACTGCCCCCCCCCGCTGTGGTCACTCTCTGCGCTGCTAAAAGGCTCACTGAGGTCCGGCGGTGGGGTTTGTCTTTGGTCAGTGGAGTCAGTGCTGATGATTCGGAGGCCGATGTCGAGGCTTTGTGTCACCACAGTGCCTCCAGGCCCTTTGATGTGAATGGTTTCACTGCTTGTGGTGGAGTGAGTAAAGCCTGGTTCTATACTCTGACACAGTTCCATTTGAAAGTCTAAAAGGGGATTTCGGTGTCCTTCTGTTTCCTATTCAGCACATGCTGCCCCCTTTTCGTACTCATTCACACTACAGACAATCGAGGCCACCTATTCCCAGATATTCATGATGAACTTATTCAATTCTCTTTGTTCCAGCAGGGAAGTTTCACCCACTAATTTCTCCCATCTCTTGTTCCTGGAACAGGATGAATCTCCGCTCCCTCCATGCCGCCATGCTGCTGTGGTCCTTGTGCCCCGGCACTCGGGCCCAGTGTGATGCTTCCTCCCAGACCAACAAACTCGACCTCTCCGTCTCCTTCGAGCTCCCGACGTTCACCGCAGACTTTCCGATTCAGAACATGGTGACGCTGGACGGGATCGTCTACGTCGGGGCGGTGAACAGAATCTACGCCCTGGCCCCGAACCTCACAAAGCTGTCTGAGTACCGCACGGGGCCCCTGCTCGCCAACGAGACCTGCGGCCAGAAACCAGCCGGTGCTGTTTCCGGCGGCGGCGGCAGGATGGACAACCGGAACATTGCCTTGGTGGTGGAGAACATTTACGACAAGGGTTTGTTCAGCTGCGGCTCGGCGGACAACGGGGTCTGCCGCCGCCACGTCCTGGACGACGACATCAGCCCCAAAACCGTAGACGAGCAAGTGTCCTGCTTCGGCGACAAGGCGAGGCCGCGCAAGGGTCAGCCCGGCGACTCGGACGTGGTCGTCAGCCCTTCGGGCTCCCAGGTGCTCAACGTGGAAAGCAACGTCATCAAGTTTTTCGCGGGGAACTCAGAGATACCGGGCAGCGGAAACGTCTCGGGCAACGCGACGCGTCCCCACACCTTGGCCCTGCGGAAGATGAAGACGAGCCAGAACGGCTTCACCTTCTTCTCCGCCCGCTCGCACATGGACCTGATCCCGTCTCTCCGTGGAAACTACTACCTGCGATACGTTTACTCCTTCCACAGTGGACCATTCACCTACTTCCTCACGGTGCAGCGGGTGAGCTGGGACTCGCAGGCCTACCACACCCGCATCGCCCGCATGTGCTCCGGGGACGTGGAGATCCGCCGCTACGTGGAGATGCCTCTCGAGTGCATCAGCACCGACAAAAGGCGGCGGCGCTCCGAGGAACCCATGAAGGTATTCAACATCCTCCAGGCGGCCCACGTTGGCAAGGTGGGCAACGACGTCGAGCTCCAGAAGAAGCTGTTAGTGGAGGAAGGCGGCGACGTGCTGTTCGCCGCCTTCGCCCGGGGAAAGCCGAACTCCCCGGAGCCCACCCCGAACTCGGCCGTCTGCGTCATGTCCGTGAGCCACATCAACAAAATGTTCAAGCTGTACATGCAGGGGTGCAACACGGTCGACCCGTATCACTTCACGGGGTCGGACAGGAAGTCCTGCTACAACGTGGTAAGAGCTGGGAGTGGGCGGGGCTTATTGTGTAGAGGTCGACTTCGAAGAAGACCAATTTTAGACTAAATAGTTTTCAAAGAGGCTGAAGTTTTGTGTATATGGGTATAACATCCAACAAGGTAACAGAAGCACTGTGAGGGTGCATTTCTTTGTAAATTAAATGAAGTATTAGACGGGTTAATCTTTCCATGTTTGGCTTTTACGTTAACTGTAATACAAGCACTTTCTTTTTTATGTTTTCCAACACCACTGGTACTTAATACATCTAAAGCTTTTTTCCAGGCCCCGTGAACAGACTCTGTAGATCAGCGACAGTTTACGACGTCTTTCAGACACATAAAATCAGTCATCTGTTGTTTGGGCATCGCTTGGTTTCTTACTTTTAGGGTAACGGGCCTTGTGAGGTGGGTAACAGGATGTTTGTTCAGTGCAGGCAGGTTGTTGGGTGGAGAGTCCCAGTAACTAGGTGGTCTCAAGGTTTGCCTGTCCACCCGACCCTTTGTGTCCTTGTCATTGTGTTCAAGTGTCCTTGAGCAAGACACTGGAGCATAACCTGCTCGTGACCTTTGACCCCTCTGGTTCAGAGCGTTCGTACATGCAAGCCTGTCTCATGGGAACATGTGGAGAAACTGATTATGTTGTGAGTTGTATTGTTTTTTTGTAGGTGTTTTATATTTGTGCGTCTCGTGCGTTATCGTGGTTGCAGATTGAAGTGGCCACTTGTTAGAAAGTCTTTTCTCGGCACATCGGACATGAATCGGAACAGTGACTATGAGGTCAAAGAGCGGACTTCCCTCTTTAATGTGAGGCTGCTCACGTCCATATACGGTGAACTTAGCCAAGCAACCCGGACAATGATCCTAAACCTACAGACAAGACCAGTGGGAGAGTCTTGACTGGGTGGGTCACCTGAGCTCAATGCGGCTGATCATTTTGTGTTGTGTTGTGTGTTGTTGAGTACTGTGTGTGTGTGTGTGGGGGGGGGGGGGTAACCTTCCCCCCTCCCCGTGCAGCTGTAAGCCAGTCGTTACCTCGCCGGTAGGCACTCCCCTCCGATCCATCAACATGGACTCGATCAATCAGTTGAATCACCTGATCAATAATGACACGCAGTTAACCTCCGCCCTCATCCTGCCTCAGGGTCCGTCAATGTGATACCCCCCCTTCCTCACAACTTCATCTTTAGTTAACCACAGCATCAGTCACGCAGCGGATTAGCTTATCCTCCTGGATTTTCTTAATACACTGCATATGCTTTCAAAGGGCAAGTACACACAGGAGTGAGTGAGTGTGTGTGTGTGTGTGTGTGTGTGTGTGTTACTATGCAGGATACTTCTTGTACCATAAGCCGGTGTGAACACCGCTGCATGTGCCTTCATTGTAGGAGCGTTTGTTTGCAGTTGTTGCTTGGCAGGAAACCACAAGCGTAACGCTGGTGTATCCAGTAGCAAAAGTAAACTGCAGTCAATGAGCCGTGTCCCTAAAGCCCAGAGGACGCGCTCGATTAAAGTCATTATTAATATTCAACGCGTTGCATGTAAGAAATGGGTCAAATTTGAGCAGCCGGCAATGCGCCCACCAAGCGGGAGGTGGATCGGAGGAATAAAGGACACAGCTAGAGAGTCCTTGTTTTTAGAGTAGATATCGGCTGGATGTCCTCTTTTTTTTTCTTCTTTGTTGGTAAGTTAGTTCAACTAAATGTCCATAAGAGGAATGGAATGTTTGCAGATGTGTGTGCCTTCTTCCTGAATGATATCGAATAAACTGGGATCGCGATGCACGACCATGCTAATGCATGGTGGGGGGTGTAAGGGGGGGGGGGGGGCACAGCCCTGACAGCTATCAGCGGCGCACATCCACAGGGGAAAGTGAGGAATGCTGGGAGCTTTTGGGCAGCGCATATCTGACTCTCAGCGAGCCGTGATGAATGGACCCGGGGGTAACAGGGCATCAGCAGCTGGGCGGAAGATGATCCTCTGACCCCCCCCCCCCACCTGTTATCGCCACCTGTGGGAGAGAAAAACAGCTTTTTTTCATCATGGGAGATCAGATAGTTTGATCTTTTTGAGGCATATCTGTAAGAGTGAATAAAGTCCGAGGACCCTTGGTAGCTCTGACGCAGCTCGGGGGCGGGGCCTAGCAAAGGGTGGATGACCACAACCTCATGCGATTTTCTAATGGGGTGAAATGATGACAAACATGGACGTACTCTTCAGCTTAACCAAGGCGGTTCGTCTCACCTAACCTCGCCCTGTTGTCATTTGCTTTTCATCTTTCTAAAATTCTTAATAAGAACCAAAAATAAGTGATTACTACTGTATTACTGTGTAATACCAAGTGACAAATGCTGGGGGAAACTATCTGCTATCGGCCCAAACGGTGGTTGTCAGCCTCTTGACGGCGACTGCAGGAATGAACACTGTTGTCGTTCTCGGTGAGAGTGTGCGTTTCCATTATTAGACATTCTTTCCTCCTGACTCACTTGATTACTGGGTCGGTGTGAGGCGTGACTTCAGCATTTGCTGGAGGTACAGGAGCATCTCTGCGCTGTGTAATTATCGTCGAGTCCTTCCGTTCTTTGACGCGTGCACAGACAATATGACTGAGAAGTTCTCTGCAGGAGACAAATGGCAACAAAAGTGAGTTTGAATCTCGCAGCAGGTCCAAGTTCAAGGTCCAAGTTCCAAAAGAGCCGTTACTCCCCACTTCTGCTTTCCTGATGACGTGTGTCCTCTTGTCTTCAGCTGCCGGCTTAAGAAACAAACTGTAAGGACAAGAGTCCACCGGACAGCTGTCTGTCCGCCTGCAAACTATCTAATCGTAGCCTAATAGATTTATGACCTGGCAGGTAGACTCTCTTATCGTGAGCTATGCGAGAGATAAACGTGGCCGTAAATTCATAAAAGGCAAAAGAAACGCCGGGAGGAGAAACGCTGAAGCACACAGGAGGTTATTTTGGGTCCTTTGCGTGTTTCTGGTGGAAAACTCCCAGTAGGAACCCGGACGAGACGAGAGACGAGCGCACCAGCGCGTTTGAAGTTTTTCTATTTTTCTTTTAAGTGCTGGTTGTCGGCTCGACTCAGACGGGCCTCTCGACTCCGGCCGAGGCAGAGAGATATGATGAACGTCATGATGACGAGTGTCTCTCTTCCTCGGCTGTCTGCTGAAGGATCGAGTCTGCCGCCGGGGCCGGTTTTTTTTCGGGGCCGTTTCTGTCTTCTGTCACACAAGGAGGGTGATTGCTGTTCTTCACAGTGAGACGCTGAGTGGGACTAATGACTCCTGTGCTTGAGCCTGTAGAAAATGTCCTTCCCTTTCAAGGAACAGTTTAAATATATTTATAGCTCTTGATGTAAACACACTTTGAAGTATTTAGTATTCCTCGATCTGAGCGGAAGGAGAGCAGATTTTAAGCGGCTGAGCGAATTGATCATATTATTTAAAAAGCCTTGGTGAAAGGGATGATCCTTCACTTCCGTTTGAATCACTCGGCGAGCCTTCACGATACTTCAACTAATTATTTACCGAGAACGGACACACAATCTAACGTGAAGCGTTTAAGCGACGCCAGCAGCTCACCTGCCTCTCCTAATCAGAAGCGCTCTATAAAGGAAACTCCGGACGGGCTGTTGCTTGATATCGTCGCTTAAAGGGAGACAAGCGAGGCCGTTTTGTCGGGTAATGTTGGCTCGAGGTTCCGAGCGCTCCCGGTGGCCCCGACACCCGTTCCCATCAGTCTATCGAGGGAGCAGGAACATTTGAGACTAAAAATAAAGAGCAGCCACGGGTCAAAATTATCATCGGATTACCATTGATTCCAGAAAACCCACCAAATGCTGATTGCTTTTAAATTGAATCATCGGCCTGATTGATTATAGTGTGCGCAGTATAATTCCAGCTGGGGGGCCCTTTTGACCGACAGTCATTTTAATTAGCCCGCCTGTTTTAATGAACACACTTTAAAGCAGCCGCCATGGACGCAGATTGATTTAATGTTATTGTGTTAAGGAATTCCCAATTATCAAATACGATAAAATATCTAGTAATGTGACTAAGAAGATAAATACTGGGTCAGTTGGTCAATACATGCGATATGATTTCATTTTACTTACACGTGAGTGTAAAGCGCACATGGAGTCATTGTTTGTTTGCTGAGAAGGAGCCGTTTATATCTGCACACAACCTGCACGGAGCGGACAAAACAAACTCTGCATCCAGAGGAGCGTTTGTGACGTTTGCGGTTCTAGTGGAGGATTCATTGAAAACGCAACATGGCCAACGCCAGTTTTCAATGATGGCGAAATGTTTGTTCCAGATGAATGAATGAAATATTGTGCTGCTGCCGAAAAAGATCGTTGTTTGGTACAGAATAAATGCATTTAGATTTGCTAAATAAACAGGTGAGTCAATTTTATTCTTTTGGCACTTTTCAAAACAAAAGTCACAGAGCTTCACACAAGTTTTCACAATATGTAGCCAGTCTGCTTCTAATATATATTTCTATTTTTTTAAGATGAAAATATCACATGAAATGTACCATTCACTTTCTCAGACATGTAGGAGTGTGTCGAAGCAGTAAAAAAAAAAAGGAGATGTGTTGTAATAAGGCCAATAACAGATCAGTCCATCATCACTCTCCGTGCCTTTTGATATTTCCTGCCTCGGTTGTAGTTTTCCAGCGACAGCAGGGCTCAGTGCCGTCAATGTCTCGGTAATGCTGCTCATTCAAGCCGGGGATGTCGGACCCACATGCCCGAGCCTGCTCATGCCATCACTAAACTGGTATTTGTTCGCTTCATCTCTCCTTCTGCATGAAGCAGATGTAACATCAACATCACCTAAGACATATTCAAGAGCTGCTTCTGTTCTTTCTGCATGCTGCAAAGCCGATAATAGGTCCGTAAGATGAATGTGGAGGTGCCATTTGACTGCTGGAACCCGCGTGCTATAATACATTATATAAACATTTACTGTTATTGGCAGGCAGCAGAATGCATGAGTGGACGTCTGTTTTTATAACTCGCTACGGTGGATTAAGCCCTCAAACTGTTTTTCTATTTGCTTTGCAGGACAGACAGACAAGTACAGACTAACAGGAGCATGTGGCAGTAGCATGGCGGTACCTGGTGATAATATAATTAGTACTTTAGAAAGGAAAAAAAAAGGATTTCGTTGTAAAATTTGTCACATACTGTATGAGTTAATACTTTTCAGAAGGTCTGTTTTTCCGTTGCATCAAAAGAGCACTTGGTTTCCTGATTTGGAATCAGGAATGGAATCAATCATTCAACCTTGTATTTAAATATTCACATCTGATCACGTATGACGAAGGGAAACAAATCTGGGGGAATTATCTGTCCGATCAGAAGCTAATCCCGCTGAGATAAAGCCTCCCGAGTTCTTTCCCCCCAAATTCAGTCCCAGAACGAGTCCCACGTGCCCCGGCCTGCCCGTGCCATCTCTAAGTTGGGCGCACGACCCCGCGGATTCAGATGCCTTCCTGTCCTGTCCTGTCCTCTCCCCCCCGTTTGGAATAAAACTCTGTGTTTGTGAAGACGGTGAGATTGGATCTCACCTGCATCCATCTCATCCATGACCAGTGACGTGCAGTCAGGGCAGGAAGGTAGATCCTGCCCTCCTAGCCAAAATTAAAACTTTTATAAATGTATTATTAAACGGTAAGAAATAATTTACAAAACAATACAATACAAAAGAAATGGCACAATAAGCAGTGCTTTTACCGTCCATTCATTGCGTACAACAAGCGACAAGACCCCTGTTGCGCATCTACGTTATGTATGAAACATGGACCAACTAAAATCGACATGTTACGGTCATTTGCGCAGCTGACTGTGCAAACTGAAGGCTCTTACAACGCTGTGATAGACGTGAATACTCTACCGATTAGTTAGTCAGGGCTTAAAACTGAATTAATTAGGGTGGTAATGTCGACTCTGAGCCATTTGCCTTCATATCGATTGAGCAGTGTGTGTTTTCATTGTTGCTGACCGACAAACAATTGTGCAATAATTGCGTTGTGCATTGTCAACTGTAATAATGTTACAAATGTAACATTATTGACAACAAAGTCCCGCCTCGAGTGTTATAATTAAGGGTTAAAGGGTCAAACGTTTTTTATCTGCCTCTCATAACTCGCTGACGCGCTATTGTCTTACTGGCATCACTGCACGTAACTGCCCGTAACGCACACTTTCACGTGCACGTACGTACAAACACAGCAGAGTGGTTTGATGTCAGATCAGCTAACTGCAAAATGGCAGCGGGTTTAATGTACCTGATTGTTGATTTTATAGAGCGGTTTGGTTCGTACGAGTCCATCGACTAATAAAAAACACACTTCCTGCACCAGACTATTAATCCATTGATTGAATTATTAGCTTTAAACAAGTCAAGAATAGAAATGCTTCTGTGCACCGGTGTGTGCACCGGTTCAACTACTGCTTGCACGTCTTAGCACACCACCGAACTCCAACACCGCACATGGCGATGTGTTTTCAGCGCCGCCCGCCCTCAGGTGTGCTGGTGCGTCACCTGGCTGCCGTGTCCAGGCAGGTCCCCCTGCGTGAGGAGCGGCTCGGTCAGCACCCACATCCAGCTGCACGGCACACAGGGAACAAAAGCATCCACTTTATCCAGCGTCACGGTGTGATGCAACAGGTCAGGCACGGCACGGCCTCGCCTCAACTGGGCGCTACAATAGATCACTGAGCAAAAAGACGAAGGCCTTACCTTACAACAGTGTCATCATTATTTTGGAGGAGTTAAGAAGTGTCACGCGCAGAACCGTACAGACTTTATTTCAACATGGCCCTCATCTCCGGGTGGATGTGAGCTGCTTCGTGTCCGCAGGCATTTCCTGGACGATCTTCTACGTGATTTCACGTTCACTCGACGTCGGAGCTTCGTCTTCAATCCGAGGAGTTAATGAGTAGCCCTGGAGTTCGTTTTCTTTTTTACGCTTGAAAGCTGGAAGCGTGCTTGTGTGTCTGTGTGTAAATCCTTTTGCACAGGCTTTTGTGTGCACAACTTATCTTTGTTCCCTAGATAAAGAGTGCAGTAGTAAATGTGCAAAACGCCAGCGCTTGCAAGATGTCTTCCCTGAAGCAGCAGGGTGGCCGTAATAAATCTAGCCAATAAATCACATTCAGGATAATGTCCTTAGGTCACATAAACACTGATCATTGCTGCTGGCCTCTATTACATTCAGGAATAAGGAAACGTTCATTGCCATAATATTTAAATGGTAAATGGACTGTACTTTTACGGCGCTTTTCTAGTCTTCTGACCACTCAAAGCGCTTTAACACTACATGACATCATTTACCCATTCACACCCATTCACACACTGATGACAGGAGAACCACACACAGTGACACCTGCCCATCAGTAACTAACATCCACACACTGTAGTCGCAGCTACAGGAGCAATGTTAAGTGTCTTGCCCAAGGACACATCGACATGCGGGTTAGCAGAGCCTGGGATCGAAGCGACAACCCTCTGATTGGAGGATGATCGTGCTCTCCACTCACCCACAGTCGCCCTATGTCAGACATACAAGGAATTTGACTTGCCGGTAAAAGCAGACAGTACGACAATTGCATTGTCATTGGGGGGGTTGGCGTCTGTAAATTAGGAAAACCATAATGCTTCCAAACTTGAAAACTTCCAAGCATTTTACGTTTGTGGGTATTTTCTCTCTACTTTATTGTATTGACTCTTTTTTTGTCAAAAACAGCTTCAATAAGTGAAATGTTAGAATAAATCTGTGTGACATCATCTCTGCTTGATGCACCATCTTTACGACTTAAACACGTCAGGATGGATCTGCAGCACTGACAATTTACGAACAGCTTTTTTATAAAGGGCTCAAAATGCTCGACAGTCTAACAATAGGGCGGAGGGTCGGGTGGAGGGGAGGACTGCAGGTAAAAGTCCTCAGAGTCCCCGTGTACGTCGGTGGGCATCAGGCCCACGTTTCCAGCTAACTCGAAGGATCGTTGAGTCATTTGTTCCCCAAAGTTGAAAGTAGGTGAGATACCTCAAATACCATCGCCCTGACAGACTCGTCTCCGATCGGAATTCCTCCCCCCCCCCATCCCAGCACGGAGGCGTCAGGCAGCAGAGCCAGCAGCCATCGGCGGTATACTTGTTTTTGTTTCAAATATAAAGGAGCTTTGCTCCGCTGAGCTTATGCGTCGAGGCCCCCGAGCTATTTCCTAATCAGCGGCGTTCCTCCCACTCTTCAATTTCACCACATGGTGATATCCTGCTCTCCTGAAACGAGGCGTGTGGATGCTTATCTGTCATCCCCCCGCGCTCCGACTGAAGGACAAAAAGGCAATCTCCTCTCCCGCCGCCGGCCTCGCCTCGACCCCCGGATCGCTCTCATTTCCTCGGCTCCGGGTGCTTGCGGCCCCCGTCGTGAGGTCCCAGTCCGGCCCTTTGAAAAACGCTCATGATCACAAAACTCAGCGGAGCAGCAAATGGTCCCGGCAGGCCTCTGGCTGCAAACGAAATCTTGCCTCATCTCCGTGATACAGTTTTATTACTTGCAGTCGGGAGCACACGAGAGAGGCGAGGTGCGGGTTGTTTGTATAGTCTGCTTGATACCCAGTTTTTTTCCATGTTTATTAATGGTAACACCCACAGGGGTCCCTTGACCTCTCACCTCAGGATAGGAAAACAGGTACTTTTGGTGTTGTGGATCCTTGTCGTCATGCATGATGATATCAGTCCTCTTAGTAGCCAGTAGAGCACTTTTATATATTCATCAAATGAATAAATAATTTATCCAGTTGCACAGGAATCTCAGGATCCATTATTCTATTTGGCAGAAAGCACACAATCCATGTAAATCTTTAAAGGTTGATTCTAGTTTGTATGAGTCGGCAAACTTGGACAAATTAAAAGCATTTGCATTGATGCTTACTGCTGGAGGGATAAAGTGTCATTTGAGTTAACTGGCCCTTTAAGTGTCCTCAGGTGTGGACATTTACCCTCACCTTTACATCTCAACCATTTCAACGCCCCCCCCCCCACCCCCCCAAATACACAGCTTACCTGCATTTCCTTAACCAAATGGAGGTGGACAAAGCCTCCTTCCTGTGGATGGTCTCACCTCAGATGGGGACTAATCCCCCCCCCCCCCCCACCCCATTCAACCAGTAATCCCAACACAATGCCGGCAAAGGATCGAGCCCGACTGTGTACTCAGGTAATGGAGGCACAGCGCGAAGGAGCCCCCCCCCCCCCCCCCTCCCCGTCCCCGCGTCCGCCGGCAAACAATGCAGCACAAACAGAGGCTATCGGGCCGCCATTGTCTCTGCGGGCTTTGATCTTATCCTCCTCGCCGCCGGCTTGACCCATCGCCTCTCACCTGAGGGGGCCGGCCGGCTCGTCTCCGAAGTGAGCGCCGCGTTTGAAACCCAGCGGTCCCAAAACGGTTCATGTTTAGAGCGAACGCCAGATGTTTTTTTGTTGTTGTGTTCGCCGACTGGAATCGTTCATTTCTTTTGCGTCACACACCTTCCGGCTTGCACACTTTCCCAAAGCTAAACCCGGAGCGTGGAGCCGAACCCTCGCCAGGAAGTCGGTGTTCTGCGATCCTACGGGCCCGGCAGCGCAGTAAGTGAAGCAGATGCCCCCCCCTGAAAATCTTCAACTCAGTGAGAAGGAGGTTGGGCAACGCCTCCATACGCCAAGAGACGACTTTCAGGAGTTTCACAAGTGTGCAAAAAGTGGCGCAACGCCGCATAGTTGCACTGGCGTTCGACTCCGCGAGGACAGAAGCCATTTTCTTTGCTCCCCCATGCGGCGCAGCCGTCTCTGCAGAGCGCTGGAACGAACGCCTGCGAGCTGTCACGACATGCAGGGAGGTGCTTTATGGTGACTTCATGAGCATCTGCTCCCATGAAAGGGTTCTAGATTGTGTTTTACTCGTCCGTATTCCGTGCAAAGAGGCGCTAATACGAAAGGCTGACAAACAAACGACACTAATCCCCCGCCCTCCCTTACGTTTGTGAGTTTCCATAATTGAGAGCACATGTGCCGTCAGATGTATGATTGATCTGACCTCAGAAGGACGTTGATCCTCTAAAGTTCTGTCCTGTGAGAATAATAAACACGCCGACGAAGCAGAGCAACGCTGAAGCTCACACCTGGTTTAGTGTCGGAGCGTAGTGGGACATTTGAGTGTTAACATGTTCATCCACATTAAGGGGACTGTACGGTACATATATGAAGAAGCACACATTCATCCGACGGGAATGTAAACACCCTCAGATTAAAGGTCTGGCTGCACTCCAGTGAACAGAAACACCTCCAGTGCACGTCTGCATGCAGGTAGTTTCTGTTCTAGTTGACCAGCTTCTGAGATTTGAGATACAAAAGGAGGTGAAGGGAGTCTTTGTCTCACAGCTCACGCTGTTGACATAAAAAGGACATTTATTATAAAACGGATTCTTGTGTTTGGTGCTACTTACCAGAACGTGGACTTGCAGGGGGGGACAGTGGGTAAGAATGACCCACTTCCCCGAAGTATTATGGTGAAAACAGAAAGGCTTCACAAAATGTGACCGAGTTTCTTCGATTGTGAAGCCATGTGGTAGAAATAATAAGGCAAAAGTACATATAGTTTCAGATAGAACGGACTCAGCTTCCTGTCTGGCTTACGACCCGAGCAGCCTGGTACATCCATCACGAGGGTCCCTGCCTCAGCATCCTCACAGCTGATGTCACAACTATCCATGTGACCTCGCCGTTTAGACAAATAAAAGTCAGCCGTTTTACCCCGCCGTTTATGTCTCATGCTGGAAAATGCGAGCGGAGCATGACGAGCTCGTCTTTATATGGTGAGACGTGTCTCGTATGTCGGGAGCTTTTATGAAACACCTCGGATCAGAGCCACTTGGATGAAACCTAATATCCATCATCATGCCCCATCTGTTAAGCAAATACTGCAGAAATTTGCCTTTTTGAACTTTCTGCATGTGAAAAATATTTCCTCTTAATGTCTCATCTGTATCTGTGCACGTAAGAATGTATTAAGGAGTCGACCTCTCTAATTCCCTTTGATCTGCAGACTGTAACTTTAGCTACTGTGTCAGTCTGACCCAAATGTGTGTTTCAACTCTGGGAAGTTCATCTGTTCGTCTCTTGCGATCTTCTTGGAGAAGATGTTTGGAGCATCATCACAGGTCGGCTGATTCAGTGTCGCTGAGAGGCTGAAGGATGCTTTGTCCCTGTGTGGGAGGAGCCTGGAAGACGCACACAGACTATTAAGCATTGGCAACCTCACGGACAATGTCATGGTAGCAACCTGTCAATCACTGCCAGCCCCGCCCCCTGAGAGAACACCAAATGTGTCCGCGCCTTATTGTCAGCTTCTCTCACTCCCTTAACTGCCCCCCAACACCCTGACAGTCGTCTGCAGCAACACACACACACACACGCACACACACATTAACGCGTGGCTTCACGCACGAGGTGCAACCCGCCACCTGCGCACTCACAAATTACACACACGCACGCACACACGTCACGGTGATTACGGCGACAGAAGGTTAGGTTGCAGTGGTACGTGCACCCTGAGTCCAGGTGGAGTACTTTTAATGTCCCCCCCACACACACACACACACACACACACACACACACGGGAACTATTTCTGCACTCTGCGTTCCTTTGCATTTCACTTTCTCTCTACAAACAAGAACGCGTTTCCACACACCCCGCCGACAACCGAACCCGGCCGAGGGGGGAGGTTGGGGTCAAAGGTCTGTTATTCGTGTGAGACACACGCCGTGCATGCGTGTGCGCCTGCTAACTCGGCCTAAGCCTCGGCGCCGCGGCGCGTGTATTTGTTTGTTTGTGTCAAACCCTCTGCTGCCAGTCAGCCGGGCCGAGGTTCATAACTCCGGCTTAAGTGCGTCTATTCACCCACCCACACATACAGAGGGGACCCCCGGGGGGCCACGGTGAGAGTATGAAGATGACATCGGACCACGCAGATCGCCTTTCGCCCCCCCCTCCCCCTCCTTGAGTCGAGTTGAGAGTGCCGTGAGGGGTTTTAGGAGCCCCACGACACACGAAACCCGATCGCCCAACCGTTGTTTTTGGGGACAATGGCTGCTGGTTGAGGACGGGGCAAAAGGTGTGCGGTGTCTCACGTGCGTCCCCCGCGGTGCCCGAGCACCGACGAGTTCACAGGAAAACAACCTAAAAGATGTCGAACGTCAGCGGCCTGAGCAAGAAAAAGAAGAAACGTTGATTTGGAATCAGTAGTAATCGTTTTATTGATGCGCCTGGTGATTAATCGTCTTCAAAACTGGCTTAAAGGACAAATTGGGGTTTTGCTCTTTATTTTTTTTCCAGCGAAGCATTGTTCATATATTGTTATGAAAAGATGTCTGGTCATAAATCCTAATCTCCATCTGACAACGTGTTCCAAAGCTTGTTTGCCTTCCGCCCATTCCGTCTGGTGAGATGTTGATGAAGAAGATATGAACCTTTTAGAGGGAGGAGAGCTCGTTAGTAAGTAAGTAAGGACAGTGATGTCGCCTTACACGTAAAAAACAATCCGTCTCTTCCACAAAGTGAGGCACAGAGCTCATTGGTGCTACACTATCGGTACCCAAACCCTGTTCATCGGCTCGTCGCATCCCTCCACTCAGCTTTTGTCTATTCATCTTGGAAGCGGCTTTCTGCCCACCGCTGTTGTTTGGAGGCTGTAAATGCTTTCTGGAGGAACCTTTCCTCTAAAACTCTCTCTGTGCGGCGAAGACTTGAGCTCGTCAAAACAGCCGCTGCACCGTCCCGACCGCAGTGCCCTGATCCTCTGACATACCTCAGCCGAGACCTTCCCAGTCCCGCCTCCCATCGTCCGGCTCCGCTTCAACCAAACAACTCCCAAAGCCCCGTTTGTTTGCTCTGAAAACAACCAGCCTGGGGGGGGCGTGTTTATTGAGCCGCGTGGCATGATCCCCACGGCGGATCAGTTCTGGCAGATTCTCTGCGAGGGTACGAAGGAACGGATTTAGTTTGATGCAACGAGACCTGCCTTTACAATTAAAGGGACAGTTCAGCCCAACTGTACATATTTGTCCTCTTGCACACCTGCATTTCTCAATGTCTGCTTGTCCCACATAATGAATAATAAGCATAAGGAAGACATGTCCACAGCTGATAACTCCATAACTCACCAACTCCAAATAGAGTTTGATTATTAAAAGCCATGAACTTATGTAATTCCCTTTTTTTGGCGAGTTTATCTTATCTTATCACAGCCGTTTATCTCCGGTGTGTAAAAGCCTCGGGTCACAACAAAAGGTCACAAACATTTCCGCGTGGGGCTTCCTGCTAACCCTTCATGCAATAAAGACACGGAGAGGTCGCTCTGAAAGGAGCCGTCCGCAGGTCTTCATAATCACTCTACCTGTACACACACAACCCCCCCCGCCAGCTCTTTGTGACTCCAGTGAAGAGGTCACCATCCACTGAAGCTGAGAAAACAACAGAAAGCTCAGGACTGGTCAGGCGGCCGGGTCAAGGACCTTAAGAGGCCCGGCATCCTCTGGGTCATTAATAATTAATGAAACCCGAGGCTGGGACAGGAGGCCGTGACTAAACACAAAAAGAGACAGAGCGGAGCAGCGAGAGGGAGCGAGGAGGGGCGAGGGGGTACGAGGGGGAGGGGGGGGACTACTGTCCGTGCTTTCACTGTATGCTCCAAAGGCTCCAGACACAACAATTTACACAACCCAGCGACGCTTGAAAAACCAAAGAGGGGAGCTTTTCTAAACTCAAGTGAGAAAGTAGAGGCCTGGTCGTGTTTTTTGTTTTTTTCATGGAATGACCAAAGAAAAAAGACAGCACAAAAGTCTCCTGTCGCACCGTCCCCCCAAACTAGTCAACAAGGCGTGTACTTGCCCCCGAGGTGCTATCACGCCGAGGGACCTCCATTACGAGCACGGCCCGATGAAAGAGTAGCTTAGGAGGGGGGGGGGGGCTTAAGAAGTTTTGGTTCTCAACCCTCCCTACAGATATATAGATATATATATATATATATAGATAGATAGATATGAAAGAAGACAGCCCAACATGACGATACTTTGGAAAATGAGATCTAGATCACTCTGGCTTAAAAGTGAACGTCAAGGGTGTCAGGCTACAATGGCGGACCCAAATGCACGACTCAGGAAACAGGGATAAGGGTAATCGGGTTATTGCTCCCAGAGTAATGCAGGCAACAGTACAGGTCCAACAGGCAGGTCAACGTGGTCGTAGGTACAGGCAATAGGTCAAGGTACACGAGAAGACCAACCAAGGGAACGTTCGAAAGTGAGTCAACATGGAGCTACAACAATCTGGCAGGGGACCAGTGAACAAGGGTGAGCTTATATACACTGGGGAGGGGAAGACAACTAGACACAGGTGAGAAACATCAGAGTGGAGACCAGCAGTCAACAGGCAGGAAGACAAGTGACGTGAATAGAGACGAACAGTAGATGCAAAATAAAACAGGAAGTTCATGAAAACCGACGGAAAACACATGTGTCGGTGTACCTTTCTTCTTAAAACACATCCATATCACGCCTGCAACCCCAATACGAAGCCCTCCAATCTGTTATTCTTACAGCAGATCTTATTCCACCACCTGGGATTTCTTCTTTTCAAACTGCTGCCTTTTTCTTCTCCTTCTTTTTCGCTCAGAGTACATCGGACGACTGCGGCCCGCACGAGGGAATCCACGAAGGCAAGGAGGGCGAGTACCGCCTGCAGGTGACCCAGTTCTTCCAGAGGCTTGTGTACTGGCACAAAGAGCTGACCAACACCTTGGTCACGTCCATCACTGTGGTGCCGGTACACGGCCGGACTGTGGCGTACCTGGGCACCGCCGACGGCCGCCACATACAGGTAAGGGAGTCGCTTCGCTTATTCTTCCCCGTTTTTTTGTTGTTGGTTTTATTTCAGTTCAGTTGTGTATCCGTCTTAAGTCCGTGGGCTGTACAGTGTGCTGTAAATGGCATGTTGAGAATGATACAGACCCCAAAAAGCCAGTCATTTAACACGTCTCAGTAACACACATAACTTTAGTATCTAAATGTCCAAATGTCTTTGCTTTCTCCATTCAAAGCATCATATTTTATGACATAATCACCCCAAAAAACAGGATTTAGTGTTGCTGTGGCCTTATACAGAAGACTTATGGTGCTGTAACATTGCATCGTTCAAACGTCAGTGTCATCAATGAAGCCTCGAGCTTTTCAGTACGGCTACCCACGCCTTGTGTTGCTGGTTGCATCAAAACCCTTCGACCCAGAGGTTTATCATGACCCGTCTTCACATCTGAGAGTGTAGCAGGTTGCAAACACAGTTGTCCTCATGTCCTCGCTCGTTGTCCGTGTAAATTCGGCCAGACGAAAACGCCGCGTGTCGGATCTCCAGGCGCCCTCCGCCAGCTTGTGGGAAACCGCGGCCCTGGCGCCAGGACCTCGCTGTTTGCATAGTTTTCTCACCTTTGACCCGCGAGCTTCCAAAAGGCCCACGTCCCCATCTGAGCAAACAGGCCGTGTGGCCGGTCAGCTGCTCTCCCACGTTAGATAAGATTGGTTCAGTTTGGTCAATAAAACACTTCAAAAACAAGTGAGAACAGAAAATGGAGCAATAAAGCCGGATATTGGAAGATTAGAGAACCGGAATCAACTGTTGTCACAGTGGTGACAGTTAACTGAGCACTGATTCTGTAACATATAGGTCAAACAATGTTCAAATCAGGTAAGATTATATCAAATAAAAAGGGTTTATTGGACTTTTTACATCCAATTATCTTTCAAATTCTTGAATATAATATAATAAATACAGTTTGTTCTCCTTCAACCAAGTACAACTAAGATCATCCCATCAGTATTAATGGATGACATGTTGTTATGACCTTTGACCTGGCACATGAAATACATCTGTAGCTTTCTTGGAGACCTGCAGAGGCACCAATGTTGTTTTTTAGATTCACACCAGTGCTGATTGGTAGCATTTTGGCCTTCGGCTTAATTAACTTAAGTAACCCTTGCTTTGCTGTACACTGCGCCTGCGATGACACCCCCCCCCCCGAAAAAAGACAACGAAATGGAACAAGACGCGTAAAGCAAAATTACCTCACGTGTTTTTGAGACACAAGAATGAAAAGAGGTGGAGAAAGAAACTAAAAAAGACAACAGAGACGTAGAGAGAAATCGACAGCTGCGTTGGGGGGGTGGGGGGGTTACAAGCTGAACGGCACGTTAATGGTGAACGGCGGGCTCCGCTGACACGTTCACTCGCACGGCATCTTGGACTCGCCGAGGGTCATGGGCAGCTGTTGCCGTGTGTTTCTCTACTGCCACGCCGCCCCACACACACACACACACACACACACTGGACACACACACACGCGCACACACACACACAACTTTAAATTCTTTCTGTTCGGGTTGTGTTTTTTCGACAGTTTGTTGAATTGGCTGAGGTTCATTGTTTTAGCAGCTGTCTCACACCACTAAACTCTGCGTATCATCTGACAGAGGAGCTCGTTGGAGGAACCGCGGCTTTTTACTTGTAAATATGTGTATATGTAATATGTGTCACATATTAGTAAACGTCATCATGAGTGTAAAACGAATGCAGATGGAATTATTAGTGGATTTTAGGTAATAGACGGAAAAGGGAGAGAAAGAAAAACAGGTGCAAAGCAGGAAAGATGCTTTCCAAAAACCCTCAACAAAAAAGCTTCTATATGTAGAAGAGAAGACCCTCATTGTCAGTGACGTCATCATGGAGCTTTATGTTTTGCAGTCTTTGGTCTTGGCTGTTATTGACCTGCGGCTGATGACCACATTGTATTCCTGTTTTAACCTCTACGCACCTTGAAAGTCAGCCACTTTCACTTTCTTCTATCTTTTCAAAATAAAACCAAGCTTGTTTCCAGGAGATGCCCAGCGTTTTCAAAATAAACTCCCAAGATAGATTTAATTTTGCTTTAAAACCACTGTCAGCCCTACAAAAACAAATTACTGTGTTTTGGGTCAACCTATGTTGACTTTAATTGAGGTGGGGAGCTTGAACCGGCGACCCTGCGGCCACCTGCTCTCTCCCAAAGATAAGCCACAAACCCGATCTGTGAGAAGAGTTCGTCTTTGCCTTCCTTGGCAGCTCCTTTCATTGTTAGCGAGGAAAAAAGAACAAAAAAGAAGCTGTCAACTTTTCCTGTATTTGGGTTTCCTGGTCGCTCCCGGCGGGAACGTGGAGGCCGTGCGGTGAAATAAATTGTTTTCTGGCTCAGGAAGTGTTTCCCTCAGCTTCAGTTTGGCTCACTGTGGGAACAACACAGTGGCGGTGTTTGGAGGCTAAACTCCCCCCTGCCCCTCCCTGCTTAATACAATAAGCTGTAATTTACACCGCTATTACCTCCAGAGAGAGGCCTGTTGTACGGCCCTCGTCCCTAGCGGAAAGACACCCATTATGCTAGCTGTTACAAAGGCAACGTTGATCACGATGGCTCAAACTGGGGGAGGGACGATACTCTTTCTCAGAGGGGGGGGGGCGCCGTATCAGCCAACTGAGAAAAATCACATTTAAAGTTCACAATGCAGAGGTATTTACTGGAAAAGTCCCGAAGCCTGAGGGGTCTCCTCAGTGCTTCGTTTTGTGTGCCCGCGGACTACATATGTGTGTGTCCGTGTGTGTGTGTGTGTGTGTGCGCGAGCGACAGGGGGAGCGGTGTAATTTCGAGCGCTCTGTGTAACTGGAGCAACCACATGCCCCATTACAGCCCTGTTCTGTTTGCTCCCAGGCTTGTAATTGCAGCGTAACCGCAAATGATAAATGCTGTTCCAGGTGTGTGTGTGAGGGAAAGACGTCAGAGGACACAATGTCTTTCACCTTTTTTGTCTCTCTGAACTGTGGGGGAAGTAAACAGTCATCTTAAAAGTGTCTCCTAAGACAGTGTGTGTTGTTCAAATCAAACGCAATTAGACATCAGACAGAGACATCTTTTGTGTCTGCAGGCGGTTAAAGGCTGAAGCCAAGAACGTTTCTTAGCTGTCAAATGCAAACTGCATGAAATCTACTGTGTCTGATTCGAGGCGAGTCGATTCATTTTGAAAATGTACCTTCCGGAGCCTTTGTAAGGGGCAGAACTCATTTCGACAAATAACATTATTTTAATAGCACTTTTCGGTCGCAATTGGGGACCAGTGACCTATTTATTCAATAAACTGCCTTTGATACATTTTATAATGGACCAATTTAATAGGTTAGGTTAAACTAGGCTAGGTTAAACATTTTTGTATTTTAGTTGTATAAAAAATCCTGTTCATTTTGAAGATTTTTTTAAACAATGTCTTGTTTACGATTTAATATGTATGTATGTATTTTATGTGTATGTATGTATTTGGATGATTACACCCAAATACATTGTGATGTCACGAGAGGCGCCGCCGCTCTCTCCGGGGTAGTTCAAAATAGTGCGAGGACACCGGGTTCAAAATATAAAAGGTTTTAATTTCCGTCCTTCAGGTTCAACAGAAAACAGTCAAAACAGGGGGTAACTCAGGCTTCGGTCAATCTTTGCCGGTAGAACTTAACTTAACGGAAATCCACTTCTGTAAGGAAAACAACACCGTCCTCCCGGTCTCTCCTGCCTCCTCGAATCCTTATGGCTTGGTCTGCTCTTCTCAGCTCGTCTCCCTCCAACGGTGTGTCTTCCACCTTTATGAAGGCCTCCGGGTCGTCACACCCTGATGGGTCTCAGGTGTGAGGGGAATGCTCTGAGTTTCGGGGCACCAGCAGATGGAGCCATAGTTAGAGCCATCGCCGGTGAACGTATCTCCCTTCCAAGACCAAGCCTCTCGTGACATCACACATCCCCCCCCCTCGAGACCGACGTCCTCGTCGATGTGTAGGAGGTGTAGAAGGCGTCCCGTCTGGAGAGTGCATCCGCGTTGCTGTGGCTCTTGCCCGCCCTGTGGACAACAGAAAAATTAAAGGCTTGTAAGCTCAAGAACCACCTAGTGATCCTACGGTTTGTTTCCTTGTTCTTGGCCATCCACTGCAGAGGGGCATGATCCGACACCACCGTAAACTGTCGGCCCAGGAGGTAGAACCGTAGGGATTCCAGGGCCCAGGTAACTGCGAGGCATTCCTTTTCCACTGTGGAATAGTTCTTCTCCCTTGGAAGTAACTTCCTGCTTATGTAGAGGATTGGGTGTTCCTCCCCCTCACGTGTCTGGGCGAGTACCGCACCCAGACCCACCTCTGAAGCGTCCGCCTGTACGATGAATTCCTTCCGGAAGTCTGGTGCCACCAGGACTGGACCGGAGCACAGAGCCCGCTTCAGGTGGCTGAAGGCCGCCTCCGCCGCAGGGTTCCACCTCACCATTCGGGAGTGCCGTTTGGTGGTCAGTTCTGTTAGAGGGGCTGCTATGGTGGCAAAACCCATAATAAAACGTCGGTAGTAGCCGGCTAGGCCTAAAAATGTCCTCACCTGTTTCTTGGTGATGGGCTGTGGCCAGTCCTGTATGGCCCGCAACTTGGCTTCCTGGGGCTTGACCAAACCCCTCCCAATGGTGTACCCCAGGTAGTTTGTCTCGCTGAAAGCCAGCCTGCACTTCTTGGGGTTTGCTGTGAGCCCTGCATCTCGGATTGAATCAATCACAGCTTGTACTCTGGGTAGGTGACTGTCCCAATCGGGACTGTGTATGACCACATCATCCAAATATGCTGCCGCGTACCTCTTATGGGGAGCAAGGACCCGATCCATCAATCGCTGGAACGTGGCCGGTGCTCCGTGGAGACCAAAGGGGAGCCGGGTATACTGGTAGAGCCCCTCCTGTGTCGCAAAGGCAGTCTTCTCCTTAGACGCCGGCGTCAGGGGAACCTGCCAGTAGCCTTTTGTGAGGTCAAGCGTGGTTATGAAGCGAGCACATCCCAAGGAGTCTACCAGATCATCGACACGAGGCATTGGGTATGCGTCAAATTCAGATACTTCATTCAACTTCCGAAAATCGTTGCAAAACCGTATTGACCCGTCCGGTTTGGGAACCAGTACAATGGGACTTGCCCAGGCACTTTGAGATTCCTCGATCACTCCCAACTCCAACATCTTCCTTACCTCCTCCTGAATGGCCCCCTTATGAGCCTCCGGCACCCGGTACGGGCGCTGGTTCACCGTTTTGCCTGGCACGGTGCGTATCTCGTGCTGGGTCACTTCCGTGTGCCCGGGAAGAGAGGAGAAAACATCCCGGTTACGGTCCACTAGTTCCCGAGCCATCTGCCGTTGATGGGGGGACAGGCTGGGACCCACCTGCACCTCTTCTCGCCCTGGTTCCTTGGACTCCGTGGGTGTTGGGCAACTGAATAGCGCCTCCCTGGCGTGCCACTTCTTTAAGAGGTTAACATGATAAATTTGCTCACGTTTTCTTTTTCCCGGTTGCCTTACCTTGTAATTGACCTCTCCCACCCGTTCAATGACCTCATATGGTCCTTGCCAAGTTGCCAGGAATTTACACTCCACGGTTGGCACCAGGACCAGCACTTTGTCACCCGGCTTGAACTCTCTGGGTTGAGCCGACCGGTTGTAGGAGGCTTGCTGTTGCCGTTGCGTGGTCTCCATGTGTTCCCGCATCATGGGATAGATGGCCTTCATTCTCTCCCTCATGGCCCCGACATGCTCAATCAGGGTCCGCTGTTGGCATGGCTGCTCCTCCCAGGCCTCCTTCGCAATGTCCAGCAGTCCTCTGGGTCTGTAAGAAAGCAAGAGCTCAAAGGGTGAAAAACCAGTAGAAGACTGCGGCACCTCTCTCACCGCAAACAGCAGGTACGGCAGCAGGTGATCCCAGTTGCGCCCATCTTCCCCAACGGCCTTACGTAGCATGGACTTTAGAGTTTTGTTAAACCGTTCTACTAATCCATCCGTCTGGGGGTGGTAGACTGAGGTTCTTAGTTGTTTGATCTTCAGTAGCGCACAGAGTTCCTTCATCACCCTGGACATAAACGGAGTCCCTTGGTCGGTCAATATCTCCTTTGGGATTCCAAGACTGGTTGAGAGGAGAAACAGCTCGTTGGCGATGTGTCGGGCCGTAGCCTTCCTCAGCGGGATGGCCTCAGGATATCGGGTTGCATAGTCCAGGATGACCAAAATATACTGATGCCCTCTGGCACTTTTTGGTAAGGGCCCTACTATGTCCAGTCCAATCCTCTCAAAGGGAGTGTCGATAATTGGTAATGGGATGAGCGGATTTCTGTATGTGGGCTTTGGTGCCACTTGCTGACATTCTGGGCAACTACGACAGAAATTCTCAATCTCTTTGTGTACTCCGGGCCAAAAGAAGCGTTGCAGGATTCTCTCCTTAGTTTTCTCGACCCCTAGGTGGGCCCCTAGTGGGTGCGTGTGTGCTAAGTGAAGTACGGTGGCTCGATAGGACTGTGGTACGAGGAGCTGTTCATGCACTTCATCATTTTTCTTTACCACCTGGTAGACTAACCCCCGACTTACTGCAAAATGTGGATAGGTAGGGTTTGTCCGATCCCCTAGCACTACTCCCTCTAACACCTGCACATTTCTCAGGGCATTTGTCAAGGTGGGATCCTGTAACTGGGCTGTACCGTACTGGCCTGTGAGCGGGGGAAGTGTGTCGATGCCCGGGATGTCTTCCTCGCTCGAGATCGGCGCACTTTCCTGAGCCATGTTGTCTTCTCCCGTGTCCGGACCCGCCTCGGTGTCAGCCTGGGCACCTGTCATTCCTGCAAGAGCACAGGCCGGAGAGCGTAATTCTGAGGGTTTCACATGAATATTATCAGGATGAGTCCTACCTCTCCGCTTCCGAGGTACTCTGCTTAGCCGCTCCTGAGTCTCCCTCCACAGCAGGTGGAAGGCTGGGAAGTCTCGTCCAATTAGGATGGGGACGGGCAAGGAATCAACCACCCCCACCTCCGTGAGTATGGTCCCCCGGGTAGTGGTCATCGTGAGTTCAACGATGGGGTAGTCTCTGGTGTCTCCATGGACACAGGAAACGGGAAGGACTTTCCCTGGGGTCAAACCAAGTGGTCCTATCAGGTCCTTCCGTACCAGGGTAGCTCGGCTACCCGAATCTAGCAAGGCCTCCACGTCCTGGTGATTCACAGTCACCGGGCAGGTGGGAGGTCGATCTGAGGGGGCATCTACAAGTCCTATGAGCGAGGCAAACCGGGGGGCGGGTGATGAGCTGGATGACTTAGCCGTGGGCATAGGGTCGTCCGCCTGCGTCCCACAATGCCAGGAGAGGTGTCCCACTCCCCCACACCGGTAACACTGTCTGGTTTCCCTTTCCTGGTGTATTTCCTTGGGACCCAGCGGGTTTCTGGCTCCCCCTGGGGCTCTTGAAGAGGCTGGGTTGGTAACCTTGGGACGGGTTGTTTCAGTCTGTGGTAGGGCCATGCTCCTGGGTTCTCTTCTGGAGGCCCGAAGCATATCTGCTGTGGCTTGATACTTTTCCACTGCTTCCACGGTTAGATCGGCCGTGGTCAGGGCCTGTTGACTGAGGAACCGCTTTGCCTCATAAGGCAGGGCACGTAAGTATCGATCCACCACCACGGCCTCTACTACTGCAGGCGCCGTATTCCTCTGTGGTTCCAGCCACTTCCGCGTGATCCGTACAAGTTCGTGCATCTGTGCACGAGGAGGTTGGTCGGGTTGGAAGGTCCAGTTGTGGAAGCGCTGGGCCATACCAAACTTGGTAATTCCATTTCTGCTCAAGATCTCCGTTTTCAGGGCATCATAGTCCGTCGCTTGGTCAGGCCCCAAGTCCCGAACAGCATTCAGTGCCTCCCCAGTTAGAAAAGGGGCTAACAGACCAACCCACTGGTCCCTGGGCCAGGCTTCCCTAGTGGCCGTGGCTTCAAAGGCATGCAGGAATGCCTCAACGTCATCCGTGGCACCCATCTTGGATAAATAGTTACTTGCATTTATTGGGCGTACATTCCGGTCGGCCATCTGTTTCTGCAGTTGTAATTCCTCCGCCCTCAGAAGGTTGGCTTTCTTTTGTTCTTCCAAGAGAGCCAAGTTTGTTTGCATCTGGGCTTGCTGGCCAGCAATAAGGGTCTTCAAGATTTCTTCCATTTTGTCCAGTGAGGGGCCTACAGTCAATCTAGAAAAGTGTTGAATCAATCTTTCGGTGTCCTCCTCTGACATGCACTAAATCCGCTTGAACAGTGCCTGCATCCTCCACCATATGTGATGTCACGAGAGGCGGCGCCGCTCTCTCCGGGGTAGTTCAAAATAGTGCGAGGACACCGGGTTCAAAATATAACAAAAGGTTTTAATTTCCGTCCTTCAGGTTCAACAGAAAACAGTCAAAACAGGGGGTAACTCAGGCTTCGGTCAATCTTTGCCGGTAGAACTTAACTTAACGGAAATCCACTTCTGTAAGGAAAACAACACCGTCCTCCCGGTCTCTCCTGCCTCCTCGAATCCTTATGGCTTGGTCTGCTCTTCTCAGCTCGTCTCCCTCCAACGGTGTGTCTTCCACCTTTATGAAGGCCTCCGGGTCGTCACACCCTGATGGGTCTCAGGTGTGAGGGGAATGCTCTGAGTTTCGGGGCACCAGCAGATGGAGCCATAGTTAGAGCCATCGCCGGTGAACGTATCTCCCTTCCAAGACCAAGCCTCTCGTGACATCACAACATAAAACATGTGTTTGTCCCTTTGCCTGTAGTGATATTCATCCAACTGTATTGTTTTGCTCTGTGAGATTCATCCTCTTTAAAATAAGTGGACTAGGATTTCAGAAACAGAAATAGAAATCACTCTTTAGATCGCTATGACAACGGGCCAAGGCCAAAGGAAACTTCCAGGTCCTCGAAAAGTATTTGAGGGACCAAAGTGAACAGGAACGTCTGACTTCAGTAACGTGGAGAAACATTAAAAAACAACAGAAGGTCAAACAGTGAAGATCAACGTTAATATTTATTTCACTACTGGAGATGTTTGGGAGACTTGATCATTATAATTTAGTGGCAATAACCCCCCCTCCTCTTTGAGATGGTTATAACGTGCCCCTCCATCTTTCAGGTGCTCTTCTCCCGACTTGCCTCTCCGCATGTCAACATCCGGCTGGACTCGAGACCCGTCTCCGCTGCCGTGGCGCTGCTGGAGGCCGACGGCTCAGACGGCGCCCTGCTGATGGCGACTGGGAACAAGGTGGGTAACCACGGAGACAAGACAAAACTATGTCCCGGTTCTGCCACCAAAGCCGTCTCTCTGAGGGGGGACACTTCTCACGTCCTCTTCCCCCTGCAGATCACTCGCGTCCCTCTGATTGGCCCCGGCTGTGGTCAGCTGACCACCTGCACTTCCTGTTTGCTGTCATCGCGGGTCACCGAATGCGGCTGGTGCGACGGACGCTGCAGCAGAGCCGACCGGTGCCCCCCCCCCTCCGTCTGGACCCAGGACTACTGCCCACCTGTCATCACCAAGGTAACCGCAGCCGCATCTGTGCTTAAATTAGCATAAATTACCGTCCCATGAAATTAAGTCAGGATGTCAACTATTGAAAATACAATATGGGAAATACCACAGGCAACAACATGGTCAGTAATTAGCTGGTGACGTTTCACCAGCACTGTACTGAAGACTTTGTGTGAGACCTTGCGTTGTGTGTGTGTGTGTGTGTGCGTGCGTCAGGTGTTCCCGACCTCCGGGCCGATTCGCGGCTCCACGGCGGTCACCGTGTGTGGTGGCGGCTTCGGCTTCGACAAGACGGAGAGCTTCAGGCCCTACATGGTGACGGTGGAGGTGGCCGGAGCTCCCTGCAGGCTGCCCCGACAGGACAACACCAACAGGTGTGTGTGTGTGTGTGTGTGTGTGTGTGTGTTTGTGTGTGTTTTCCTCTCCCACCTCCTGCTAGACGCACCTTTGTTTGGTGGAAAGTCTGGAGGCAGAGACGCAGCGGACCCTTACGAGATAAAGACCCGTACGCGGGCGTCTTATAGGGGCCGAGCAGCAGTTTAATAGGGGGGCTATTGTGTAGAGGTAAAAAGATGACCCCCCCACTCTCCCTCTCCCTTTCCTCTCCCTTTCCCTCTCTCCTTCTCAACACATGACTCGCCTAACTGATAAATTGCTGGGAAAAATGGCTGCCTCCAGACTTTCCACCGGGCCGTGTCTCATTCAAAAGGGCCTTTTGCTACAAACAATGTTGTTACAAATTGAAAAAAAGAAGGACAGGCTCTTTGTGCGGCGCTGGATCATTGAATTAGGGCTAAATGCCGGGTGGCTGCGGTGGAGGATAACGTGTGGTCTGTGCCTTGTCTGGTGGGGGGGGGTTGTGTCTAGGTGGACTGTGATTCAGTGTTCCCCAGTGTTCAGCGGGAACTTCACCCCGTCAGGACACACCGTGAAGGTCACCAGCGGCCAGAAGGTCGCCACGGCGGAGGGCTTCACCTTCGTGGTAAGAACACGAGTTCAGCGGGAAAAGATGTCACGCGTGTGCATAGCGCCAGTTTCTGTGTGTTGGTCGGGGTCGTTGACACTGTCTCTGCGTCCAGGACCCCGTGATTCACGAAATCTTCCCGACATTCGGGCCGAAGTCGGGGGGCACCATGCTGACCATCAGGGGGGCCTTCCTGGACACGGGGAGCAAGCGGGAGGTGACGATCGGGAAAGGGGCCTGTAAGATCCTGAGGTTGGTTCAAAGTTGCTCTCTCTGCATTCATAAATACTGTGATGCATTCATCTTCGTACTTCTTTCATAGAAAAAAACATGATCGGCCGACGTGTTGAGCTTTAAAACTCACAGCCGGCCTCCAGGGGGGCAATCCAGATGTTTTGGCTGAATTCATTCATTAAAATCTGATGGAGTTCTTTCTGTAATCTTTAAAAATGTCAAGTATTTTTAAGATAAAGTGCTGTTGACGTTGTACAGTGCTTCCATTCTCTAACAGTCACCAGAATGCAGGAAGCAACGTCCAACAAAGGGCCCCTGAACTTTTCCAAATCCTTCCTTTTTTTTGACGTTGCGAAGTTGGCAAGTTTGACAAGTTGGACAATACAGTCCGTGCTCACTCTGCAGAGGCATTGTGTTTGTCCAACGCGCTGCAATGTGTCTCGACATTACTGTCACTTTACTGGGAACATTTGTTCCTGCGAGCTGGAGGTCGAAGCCGGTCAAAGGTCGCTCTTTCATTGTGTTCCTCATGCTGTCTCCTCTCCCCCTCAATTGGGAATTATCTGCAGGACTAATGCAATGAATGAATGGAGAACAATGGCTACCACTGTAAATGATAACACAACAACATATCCTGTGTGTTTACCCCCCCGCCCCCTCCACCACCATCAGCCTGTCGTCCACCATGCTGACCTGCAAGACGCCTTCCCACGCCGACACCGCCCCCTCCAAGCAGACAGTGAAGCTGACGGTGGACTCGGTGGAGCGCCTGGCGCCAGCGCCGTTCACCTTCAACCCAAACCCCATCGTCAACAGCATCCAGCCCTCGCGCTCCTTCGTCAGGTGCGTTATGGTGTCTCTGCAGTAGGATAGATGGAAAACGAAGGATTCCTTTGCCTTTAGCTTCGTGCATCTGAGAGCTAACACTGTGGGAGCAAAGGTCATCAATCAAGCTCAGGCTTCATGGGTCAAACGTGTATTTACCCTGCGGGAAATCGAAAGTCGAGGTTAAGCCTGATCATTTTTTCTTTGGATTGATACTGCAGATAATCCAAAGAAAAGGTTCCCACATAATTATCACTTTTTTATTTCCTCGGGCGAATCCTTGCTGGGTGGGAAGCATCTTTCAGCACTTTCATTCTCCTGGTTGGCGCGGTGGCCTGATTCTCTCAGAAATGGTTTGGATATCAGTATCTGTCAAAGTCAGGAATACATTTCCTTCCAGTATGAGAGACAGAGAGAGATTCATGCTTCAGTTTTTCCAGCAGGAGGAAACGAGTAGGAGGTGACGAGTGGCTAAGCTGCAAATGCTAACAGCAGGTCCCTCCCAGTGGGGATCTACTGTGTCTGTCTGATGCTAACGCTCGTACCCCCCCGCCCCCCCTGCAGCGGAGGATGCACGGTGTCAGCTCACGGGTCCTTCCTCCAGTCCGGCCTCCAGCCCCAGATGGTCCTCACCACGGGTCAGGATGCTGAGGTCTTCCATGTGGTGAGTACAAGAAGGGTGTCACATCCCGAAATATGAAGCAAAGAAAGCTTCTTCTCCAGAGTAGACCTAAGATTTGATTTATTAATTAACCTTTCAGCTCTTAGAATAAACTGAAGCTACCAGGAGCGTCTGAGAGAGATGCGGCTTTAGTTTCTGTGTTCCCACATATTTCTTTTTCAAACAGAACCCTTTAAGAATATGACATGTTGAAAAGCAGGCAAATACCTTGCTATCACATGCATGGTATTGTCATTAAACACACTAAAGCCCCCTCCAAAAAGGGTTAGACATCCAGAAGAAACAGAGCCAAAGTGTCAGACAGACTGGAAATGGAAAAGCCATCCTGAAGCATCCAGCTGTCTCTCCTCTGGCTCACGCACGGTAGCCGAGGCCCGGAGGACGCTTTGGATCTCCTCACACTTTATTCCACATGACCCGACGCCCGCAGGCCGTCAAACACCTAGTTTAAATGTTTTAAAGCCTTGAGAAGACGGCGGATGTGTGAACTGTCATGCAGTAAAAAACATGTAAAGGTTCCGTCAGCGCTTATATAGAACATTTCAGTCATTCTAGTCGACTGTTTAACTCAATAAGTCGCTGACTTGCCTCATTGTGTGAGACTGCCGCATTGAGCAAAAATGTGTTTGTTATTTCTTCTTGTTTTTGTTTTTTTGTGTTAATTGACGTGGGCGCCGTCGTGTCTTCAGGCCTTTTACATCAAACTATTCATACCGCCGGCAACGCAAATTTGCATTTGTGACACTTTTTCAAACAAAGGTTTGAATAATTTCTGCAGTCAGGGGGCCGGATACCAGAATCCTTTTAACCCACATCAGTGTCTGAGGTAAAGTTATACGTACATTTGGACCTCCACTTCCTCACAGACATGAGAAAGAAAGCTATATTCCTTTGGACATCCTCTGGGCTTTTCTACCAAAGTTTCCCGCCTTAAAAGAAGCTGAAGTAATCGCACTGACCTGAGAACCCTCAATGGGACGTCTTTGACCTGCATCCACCCTCAGGCCCCCCCCCCCAATAGCCGTCTCTCAGCTTCAGTTTCATCGTAGTTGCTGCTGGAGTGATTCTCCGTCCTTTAAAGAAAGCGGATTGACGCAACACTTTGTTTATCAGCTGAGTTCCCCCAGTAGACTAAAGGAGTTTAACCTCTCATCAAGTCCTGCCTCACATCGCCTGAGGGGGGGGGGGGGGGGGCTTTTAAAAGTGCCCTTGGTAGATTGAGGACTTGATTGAGGACTGATTAAAAGTCTGTTCTCTCAGAGTGAAGGTCGCTGCCGCAGGTTCACTCAGCAGATCATAACAGGCTCAGTAAATATGCACACACACCGAATGCGCACACACACCGCAGGGTCTGTGTCTGTTTCACACACACAGACCCTGCGGGGTCCCCCCCCCCTCTGGTCATTGACCTGTGTCGGGGTCAGCGGTCGATGAGTCTCTGGGGAGCTCGGGCTTCGTTACGCTCAAACGTGCGTGAGCCTGAAATCAGGTTTATGATCCAAAAATTGCCGCTTTTGACCGAAACAATGTGAGACCGGCATGGGCCGGGCTCACTTCTGGCTGCGTGTAGAACTGCACAGTTATTCAAACATTAATCACGATTTCCATCTGACACAAACAAATGATTGCGTTTGACAAATAAAATGATCTTTAAAAGTAATTAAGAAAGTTTTGTCGCCATCATTATGTTTTGATGCAAAGACATTAGCAGGCTTTAATAAATATCCTGCCCTTCAAAATCAATGAATAGTCCTGATAAATAATTGCCTGCGAAAGTGTGACGTTTGTTTGTCGGTTTAACGCTGTTGCTATGGTTACCTGCCTTTTAACATACTTTGCCCACTGAGTCAGATCACCGGTCAACGGACCAGAGCAGCGTTCATTAGACTTTTTATAAAGATAGACTTCTCTAAAAAAAGATAGAAAAATAGTATTATCATTATTATGATAAACATTATTATCTTTATGTTTTTGATGCCTTGCTTGAAGGCTCCAGGGTTCAATTCTCTGAGCAGTGGCCCCCGGTGCGGCAGCACTGCACAGTTCACACTAACGCTCTCCGGTGAGATGTGACGAGCGAGTCAAAGCGGCCCTTGGCCCCGCTGGTTTATTAATGTTTAAACTGGAACGACACGACGGAGAGGAACACAAACTCCTGGCTATCTGAGAAAAGAGGGAGAGAGGCTGAAGCTGTGCGAGATAAAGCTATCGCTGCTAATGATTTAGGGTGGGATCATGCCCCGTCGGGCCCCAGCTGTCGCCCGTTACATTCCTTCCAGTGGAAGGGGATGAGCTGAAGCTCAGTCTTTTGGGAAGGGACAGTATGAGTGTCTTATTGTCTTAACCCCTCAAAAATAGAGGAAAAGGATCTCTCGCAGAGGTTTCCATCCAGCGGCGGAACGGCACCCTGGGTAATGTGAGCCGGCGTCTCTGTGAACCCTAAAACTACGATCTGCGGTCCAGTCGGACGTTCGGGGGTCTCAGTCAGGGTCTGAGCGTGAAAAAAAAAAAGAAAGAAACAACAACCAGCAGCGTTGACTTGATATCTGCTGCTCAGATCTCCAGTAAAGCCCGGTCTCAGCCAACCGCAGCTTTCCCACACACATGAAAGAGGGGCTTATTTTACGACCCGCCGTGAAAGGCTGGCGTGTTCACGGGGGGAGCTGCACATACATACATACATACAAGAGGAAAAGAAGACCCTACAGTTGGCACCTGAACCCCTAAAGAAGCTTCTTCCCGTTCCCTTTTTTCTGTGACTGGAAGCGAGCGGGTAACATTTTGTGTGTGTGTGTGTGTGTGTGTGTGTGTGTGTGTGTGTGTGTGACAACAAAGATGCCCCACATCTATTTTCCTCCACACGGCTCTTAACATGGCGGCAGCAGCAGCGGCGGCTAGCGGCTAGCGGTGCTGACAGCGCTAACGGTGTTTAGCCTAACAGCGGTCTCCTCACTGTGAGATTTGTGTTTGCTCGTTGAAGCACAGAGTCGTTATGAAAGGACAGAAGAGGAAGCAAAGCACACCATGTTAACTTGCAAAAGAAGAACGGGTGAAATGTAGACCTCAAAACGAAGACAACGAGCAGCTGAACTGGAGGCCTTAAAGCCAAAGTCAAATCAACAGCGCGGTAGGAAGCGTCGGAGCGAATGAATCTCGCTCCGTTCGACGGCATCGTTTGGACGCGGGCAGTTACACTAATGATCCTTCGGGTCCTTCAGAATCGCTGGTTCTCTCATCACCCCACAGCGTAAACCCCCCCCCTCCGGCCCTCCAGCCCTCCGAGCGATTGTATTTACAGCTGCTGCCGACCTGCAGCCCCTCGGCCCCCGATACCAGGAGACGTCTTCTGAACAATGAAACTGACGGATTTTTCCACTAATTCACAGGATATTTTTCCTTTTTCGCTGCACCCGTGGGAGACTAGGTGGGGGGGAATGAGGGGGCGGGGGGGGCTACAGTCCACGCTGCACTCGCTCCATGCTGGTGTGTAGGGATTAATTGGATTGCTTTTGTTGGGTGACCCTCACGTGGTTCAGCGTGCATGTGGACGTTTGAAATGCGTGGAGGGGGGGTGGATGCGATGGGGGTGGTTAGGAAGTGTGCAACAGAGCTGCTGCTACGGAGGCGGAGCTCGATTTCAACCGGTTGGTTGAGCTTCTGTTGGTTTCCAGACATTAGTCCAAGTTTTACATATTTAAAGACAACTGTGTGTTACACAGCTTCTTTATTTCTTTTTCAAAACTATTCCACAAATGTTTTGTCCTTGGTCCCACTCAAGGACACGTCTACCCTTGTAGCACAAAGGCCGGCCTGACACGGCGCAAACATCAGCATCGATCTGTCGACACGCGGATAAACAAGTCGGGTTTGTTCTGTTCTGCCGGAACGTCGCACACTTCTGATAACGGCTCTGGGTAATGAATGAAACCACAACCCGACGAGGGAAAAACATCCTCCTTTTAATTTGAAATCGATTATTTATATAATTATTTATTTTATATCTGTTTTTCAGCTTAATTATATTACCGGCCCGATTAAAATCTTAAAGCAAACACACCAGTTTAGATATCTTCCATAAAGCAAAGAGATGATACACTGCCACGCCTCAATGGAAACCGACTGAGAGACGGTTTCTGTCTCTCACCAGCTCTTAGCGAGCGAAAAAGCCGCCGGGGCCGACATGGGTTGATTCCAACCCGGGATCAGACCCTGTTGTGCCCTCGGGCCGTGCGTATAAACACTGTTGTTGCTAAGAAAAAGGGAAACAGGCGGCTTCTCGGGCTGATGTTCAGGTTTGGCGGTATGTCTTTATGCATGAACGTGTGTGCAGAAGAGCTGGTTTTTACTCCCTCAAGGAACTGACTTTATGTACAATATGTGTTCATATACGGTTGAAATCATGTGACTGTTCGTGCGTTCCCTGAATAGACGTTTCATCTCTTGAACCCTGCATCTTGTCCTCCCCCCTGTTCTCCTTCTAGAGCTGCGTGTACGGGGAGAACCGCACGTCCATCCAGTGCACCACGCCCTCCCTGGCCAAACTGGCTCTGCAGCCGCCCGTGGTCACCAAGGTGGCGTTTGTCTTGGACGGCTACTACACCAGTCAGCGGGATCTGATCTACGTGGAGGACCCCCTCTTCCAGGACCCCAAGCTCACCTCCAAGGACAACAAGAGCATCGTGGAGCTCAAGGTGAGGAGTTACGAGGTGCAAAAGTTAACAGCTGCCAAAAGGCCCAGTTCTCACTTGACACAAGTCCCGCCTCTCGTCAGGGTTCATTGTTGATACTTGAGACATGGACCAAAAGATCCAAAAGGAAAAGGTGCAGATGGAGTATATGTCTGCATTTTAGTTAGCAGGTCCGGGTCGGATCTGGAAGGAAACAATACTGAAGCAAAAACAGGAAGTGGAGTCTGTTTCCCATCGTTTACCCCCCCTTCTGCTACACCTCTCTATGTATTCTCTCCGTTGACTGGCATTGTTCTGCCGGCCCGAGGTCAAAGCTTTTGACATATTAACGCCACCACGGACATTCCCCCGGGCCTGTTTCCAGCGACACAATGAAAAACATGTTTCTACTCTTTTCTTTCTTTCTCCTTTTCTCTGTTGGCTTGGTGGCAGCTGCAGTTCTGCCTTTTTCTTCTTTTTCTCTTTTCCCAGACATGACCTTGGCCCCGGTGCTAAATCCAACCAGTGACCCTTCCTCTATCCCCCGCCCCGTCCCAGACAAACACCCCCCCACCCCAACGTTTTTACCCCCGGATGGGAGGGGGGGTCGTGGGGGTCGTGGGGCTCGGTACCAGGCATGGAACCCAAACAGGCCACGTCTAACTCCGCCTGATAACCTCCAGTATAAAAGGGCGCCTGATAACCTGAGGCCCAAAAGACTCGCCAACGGAACACAAATAAAGGAGCGTTGGGCCGTGACATCAAAGAGAAGCGGGCTGTTGGTTTTGGCACGGGGCCACGCTCGATAACATCGCGACACAGCCTGCGCCTCGCTTCCATTTATCGTCGTAACAATGTATTCGGAGCGACTGTGACGGCTCTTCGATAACTTCAACAACTCCTCTCCGCTGTATCGTCACGGCGACAGCCCGAACGAGGTCTGCATCACAGGATCTGTTTCGCGGTGTTGTCGTAGTGTGCGTCCCTAATTGCAAGCAAGTGAATTAGTGGTCTGTGTTGCTGCAGTCGGTGTGTGTGTGTGTGTGTGTGTGTGTGTGTGTGTGTGTGTGTGAGAGAGTGTGAGAGAGAGAGAGTGCAGGAACAGGTGCGAGCGTCCACTCTGTGTCAAATTGGAAAATCCCAAGCTGTCACGCAAGGAATGTGATCGTTCGCTTTATTGCCTTCTGCTGCACTCAGACAAGTGTGTTTATGTGAGAGAGAAAGAGGGAGAAAAAGGGAGAGAGATTGAGAGAGAGACATGGCATCAGAGGAACAAAAAAAGCGAGCGGGAATGAAAAACAAGGGGGTGAAAAACGAGTCTGAGAGTGGGGAGAAAAGAGAGCGAGTTGTTCTCTGACAATCGCTGTGTGTGCTTCGGTCAGATCACAAGGGGGAGTGGAGGGGGAGTGGGGGGGGGGGTTGGGGGGGTTGCGTCCTGCGCGAGCCACGAGGTCGCTGATGAAACGTGCCTTCAGACCGTAGAACTCACATCATTTTGTTAGCATGCCCCCGTTCCACTCACCGGCCTCCTAAGAAAGCCCTATAGTTTAAAAGCTGCAAAAAAGAAACCTTTGAAGACATTACATATAATATGGATCTTACAGCTCTATCGTAACGCTACTACGAGGAATCTTTTCATGTGCAGAGTGGATCAGTTGTGGTTCCTCCCTTCCCTGCAGCAGGGTTCCAGCAATAACTGCATTGACGCAGACGATCTCCTCTCCGGTGGAGTTTGCTTATGTAGGTCGCATGAAGGCATTGACGGTAAATCGGGGCCGTTTCTTGTACTGACTTTAAATAGAGTTGTTCTACATTACAGGGACCCACAGCTGACAGCGCTTCCCCTGAAGATGCTCTCATTCTGCTACTCTTCCGTGTTCCCAAACTGTCCACTGTTTCATGTCACAGAGTCGCAGTTTGTGTGGACGCTTCTTGCCCCTGATCCTTCCAGCAGGCATTGAACACACCTGACAGCAGAGTAAAGAGCTTTAAGGCTTATGGTTTTTCAAGGCTAGAAATGTCATTTTGCACTTTTTACAGTTAGTCACAACTTAATTTGAGATGAAAGATTTAGTTGGTTCCATCTGGTGACCGGGCAGCAGGCTGCAGGCCTGAAAAGTGGAGCCAGCACTAGAATGCCTTAAAACCTGAATCCGCCCTTCTGACCAGCAGGGCGTGAGTCTAGGAGAAATATGTACCACTATTTCCCTCCTGATTTATTCCCTCAGTAAACATTGTAAACATGTGTTTATGGTCTCAGTTTCTAGTTTAAAGTCTTCCTAAATACAGCATGATGTTCATTTAGTAAATTATGGTCAATTTAGATTGAAATACCCCATGAAGCAGGGTGTGCTTTATGGTGGGGCTTACTGTGATTGACAGGTTGCTATAACAACGTTTTCTCGGTCCAGGAGATTTCCATATTTTTTTTGTCACTGTCCAAGTATACAGTTAATGGTCTGGACTCTGACCTTTGATCTTAGCAACAGTAGCTTGACCTCAATTCTTTTGCAACATTTGACCTCATTTCTCCCTCCTTTCTTTGTCCCTCTGTATCTCATCTTTCCCTCGTGCTTTCGCCCCCGCCCCCTCTCTCTGCCACGCAGGGTCACCACATGGACAGGGAGGCCATGAAGTGTCAGGTCCTCACGGTCTCCAACCACAGCTGTGAGAGTCTGACTCTGAGTGGGAACACTCTGGAGTGCATCGTCCCCACCGAGCTGCAGGCCGACACCTCCAAGGAGCTGCAGGTGGAGGTGAGCCCCCCGAGAGGGAATGTGCTTCTCACAGCAGAAAGGCTCTTTTGCTCTTCAGCAGCAACTCGTAAATGTTTCTACCTCACTTTTTATACTTTTTTAGTGTTTGTTGTGTGTGTGTGTGTGTGTGTGTGTGTGTGTGGTCCATCAGATTCATTTAATTTAATGTCGGTAGATTGGCTCACCCTTTGCAGTATGTAAACAGGTTTCTTCTGCAAAGATTGAGTGAGTGATTTGACCTTTGACCTTTCCCCTGCTATGAATCGGGTTTCTCTTTTTAGGGAATAGCAACATGTTGAGATCTTTCCGACCTTCACGTGTTTCAATCGTTTAATCCACAGGCTCCTTTGTCTTACAGTTCAAAAGCGCTGGAAAATGAATACATTTTTACATAATTATTGTTTCCTCTTCACCTGCTTTGTCTTCAACATGTTGGTCATGTGACGAAACTTTTTAAAAGAAGATTGTTCTCACTCCGATCCAGAAGTCTCCTTCAGGAGCTCCGACATCCACCAAACCTTACAGCTTAATTTCTCTCCAAATTCTGGAGGTCAACGTTTATTGCTCAAATCACTGAGGAAATTGTTTTTATATGGCTGTTGACAGTTATTAGGTGCGACATGGGATTTTGATCTCCGGTTTATGCCGCGTTCAGACTTTTGTTCTGGAAAAGTATCCAAATAAGCTCACATTCTAAAAGATAATATTGCTAATGTTTAGCGAGGAAAAGAGGAACGCTTTTTGATGTCCAAACAAGATGTTCCGTTTCAAACATCTGCTCTCAGACCAGCACAGCAGCAGAGAGCAATAAATCCACTTGTAGTGCTTTCATGTAAAATGTCTGTATTAACAGGCTCTCAGGAGGAATTTTAGCAATAAAATGTAGCGGATCAAATGTGAGGAGGATGAGGCCGCGAGGCGGAACTCCCAGGGAGGACACACCTGGATATTCCTGGTGTATTTTGGTTTAACTTGGTTAGAAATCAAGCTTCCGGTTTTCGTTCAAAGTATTTCCCTATTTTCCGTTCCCGGGTGGACGATAATAAAAGAGAAAGCGCAGACAGGCTTTACTGCTCGCGGTCCTTCTGCTGTCGGCCGAATCGGACTCTGGGAAAATTCATGTGCAACGCCACATTCCTCCGACTTCAATCACCCTCCTGTCCTAATGGAGTATTTTATAGAGAGTTTATTAGACAATGTGCCGAGTGAAAGGGCTCAGCGTCCAGCTGTCTTGTCGCTTGAACATAATTCATGAGAAGGAAGTAGTACAGTTCAGAAATGTCTGCGCAACCGAACCCCGCAGTGTTTATTAACGAGGCTTGAGACGCGACCGACGTTCAGCACCTGGGGCTCTGTGACAGACATCCGGGGTCTTGGAGCCCGGGTTCTAGTCTTCAGAGACCCGGATTAATCCAAAAACCTGACGCGGTGTTGTCGAGTCTTTTTCTACAAAGGCAAATCTGAGCGAGAGCTCAAGGCTTCTGAAGCATACGATTCATCAATGGAACCTTCACCAAAATATGTGAAGATTAACCATCATGCCCTCAACACACTTACAATTAAAAGTTGTGTTTATTTAAGAATTAAAGTAACTTATAAACCCCTTAAAATCTTGATTTTATTGCCCTTTAGTGCGGGGTGTGGTTAAAGATGCGTCTCAAAGCCTATAGTTTAGTCTGTAAATATATATATGAATATGAATGTATATATAACAATACAACTTTTCAACCAACTCCCACTGGGTCGTAAGAGCCTTTGATAAGAGACGCATCAAACTTTTGCGACGCTGCCATGACATCCAGGGGGCGGAGCTTATCAGCCTCGTCTTTGTTGACTTGTGAACTGTGGCCTGTATCTCTAGGAGATGGTGTGCCAATATCCCTGAGCTCCAGACACGCGCACACACACACACACACACACACATTGTCCCATCTGCAGCAGCAGAAACCTAATTTCCACTAAACCTAATAATCGCTGGAGCAATATCGCTGATGTAATCTTCCTCCAGACTGTGGAAACGGCCCGTGTGTGTGTGTGTGTGTGTGTACGTGGGTGTGTGTGTCTTCTTTACATGCCATGTGTTACTGTCCGTACGTAGTCGCTCCTTTTGGGGCCGACACACATGTGAATCGTCCCCAACTCTTCGGTGGTTGACCTCTGACCCTCCCTCTCGAACCCCCCCCTTTTTCAGTGGCGCCAGGCGGATTCCATCCGGCACCTGGGAAAGGTGACGCTGGCTCAGGAGCCGGACTACACGGGCCTGGTGGTGGGCTGCGTGTGCGTCAGCCTGCTGCTGCTGCTGCTGGGCTCGCTGCTCATGTGGAGGAGGAACAAACACATCGACGGTGAGAGACCCCCGGGGGGGTCAAGTGGGGGTCAAAGGTCGAGCTTTGATCTCAGACAGCAACCGAGTGGCTTGTGATTTCACAGTCCCTTTTTGTAATGTTATCTGCTTGTGACATATCGTGTTCATGAGACTCTGCAATGAGGTGGAGGTCAGAGAGGCAGCGACACAAAAAATTGATTTGTACGTATGATGTCCTACAAAAAGTCTTATCTCACCCCGTCTCCTTCCATCCTTTCCGTTCCTCCCTCTTCTTCTAGATCTGTCCGAGGTGTGGTACGATGGCCGTGGTCACATCCAGCATCTGGACCGGCTGGCCAACGCGAGGAGCGTCAGCCCCACCAACGAAATGGTCTCCCACGAGTCGGTCGACTATAGAACGACCCTGATAGAGGGTACGTCAAGCAGACAAGCCCCTCCCCCTACCCACCTGATATGGCCTTGTTCGCCACGCCACCCCCGTGGGTCTGAACGCTGTGCTGGTGGTGCATGCTATCACTGGTTCTCGACTAACAGCCACAGAGGAAATGTTTTATTTTTATGTATAGCATAGACCCATAACCCTAAATAACTTTTAAAGTATTTTTCACTTAAGTTTTACATTTTTTAAGTTTTTTTTTTTGTATAAATACATTTTTTAACTTTATCGTTGTTGTTTTTTAGTTTTAAGGTTTATTATGTTTATGTTTATAGGTTTACGTTTTTTTACTTAGTATTTTAGTTACCACCGGCCCGCTGCCATAAGAACTCATTGACCACACTAGTGTTTTGACCATGCAAAAAAAAAAAGTTTAAAAAAAAGTAAAAAAAACTTTCCAGACTTTGATGTCCTCCTAACAGAGTCTGTGGTTTCAGTTTCATAAAGTGGAGCAATTTCCCTGTGTCTAAAAAGTGCCCCGTAAGGCTTAAACTCCATAGTGGATAGACTTACTAATAAACTAATGCTTGTCCTGGGGGGCGTCGGGGGTTAGGCTCCGTGTTCTACCTGAGCTCACCTTTATGTCCCCTTCTTTGGAAAACATGGTTAAATTCTTCCTCCCCCTTTTTTCCCTTTCTTCAGAAATCAGACACTTTGTTTTGTTGCCTCCCAGCCTCAAGTCGCCCCCCGCCTTTTGTAGCCGTTCTTTTCTGATTGCGTAACACACCTTGACCTATGGAGCCCCCCCACACACACACACACACACACACACGTGACCTTAACCATCCTCTCCATCGCTTTTCCAGATCCGGGTGGCGACCGGCCCGAGACGTGCCGAGGGGCTCCTCCCATCTACGGGGGCAACGGGGAGCTGCTGTCCCCCAGACTGCGGAGAATGGGGGGTGGGCTCAGCCTGGGGATGGAGGGCGAGCTGGTGTCCCCCCTGCTGATGGCCCCGGTCCACATTGACCCGTCCTGCCTCCACCCGGACCTGCTGACCGAGGTGCAGCACGTGGTCATCGCCAGGGAGCAGCTGCTGCTCCACCTCAACCAGGTCATCGGCAGAGGTGGGTCACAAAGAGGCTTCCACCCCCCACCCCTCGCTGGGATGAGAAGTTTGTTTTTATCATCTTCTCTGTCTCTGCTCATAACACAAACGAGACGTTTGTTTCACCTGCATTTGCTGGCTAGACCAAACTGCTACTGACGGCTAATGTGCAAAATAAAGCAGCCTGGCAGATGTTAATTAGGTTTAAAATATTCCAGTCAATACAAATCACAGTGCCAAAGCTTTAAAAGCCAGAACCAATGTCAGAATCGAGCTGGCATTAATCCAAGGGCTGCCGGTGCAAATATTATTCATTGCATGTGACTATGATGCTCCGCTATGGCTGAAGAATGCATTACAGGAGGGGGTTATTGCTTTGGATCTGCTTTATCACTATTTGTCCATTTTTACACATAACATTTATTGTAATACTTCAATTGCGACTTAATACTTTTTATGTAACAGTCTTTTCTGTTGAATCCAATACAACCAGCATCCTAAAAACTCTAAACTAGAGCTAATGAAAAGGAGCAGAAATAATAACATGAACATTATTCCTCTGCAAACTCTTATCTCAAGTGGAGTTGAGCTGAGATTATATATATATATATATATATATATATATATATATATATATATATATATATATATAAAGCTGTGCAAAAAATTGCCCACTGGGAGGTTAATTGCCTCCTTCATCGAAACCGCAAGAATCACCTGACCCACTGTGGGCGTTTGAGTAGGCGAGTCAGACCAGCAGATCAAATTCCACATCAAGAGGTGAAAGACCCCCGAATCCCCCCACCCAACAATTGGCTGAATTATCCCCTGAAGAAAAGAGCCTGGATTTCGGGGCAGTGGTGTAGGATGATTTGTTCACAGCTAGTATTCCCAGGCTCCATTATTGGGAGTTGTAATCCGACCCACTCAGACATTTATAAGGGGGGGGGGGGGGGGGGGCGTGATAGGAGAACGCTGCGCTCATTTTAACCCCAAGTCCGGGGTGGAACCCTCACGACTTAAGAGATATAATTCAATAAAATGCACAATGATTTAATGGGGGTTTGGTATAGGCTAACACCCGCGTGGGGCTTTAATGAATAAAGCTCCATACTGGGTTACTTGGGGAGTGGGAGGGTGACGGTAACTTAAGATAATCAGAACTTTTTCTAACCATAAAAGCATCAGAAAAAGCTGCGTGCACAACATGAAATCCCCTCAAGGCTTCTGCTCTAAATATCGACTTCTTAACGGGAGATATTCATCTTCTTCTAATTTCTGGAAAAAAACTTCCACGAAGCCAACTGACAAGTTTTTAAACAGCTTCAACGTGCCAAGATGGAAATTGAATAGCGCTGGGTTCCGACACTGGTTTGGCTTAAGATGATGTGCAGACGGGTGATCTTTTTGGGGGGGTGTAAGTCACCAGTGTCATCAGTCGGCCTCTGTTTGGGACGTTGTTGGTGTGATGTTCCTGTGGGGATCCCACCTTCGTCCTCCCGACTCACCTCTGTCTTTGTTGGGGGTGGATTCAGGGGGGGGGGGGGGGGACTCTACGGGGTCTGAGTGGGCTGACGCTGACCAGTTGTGACTGACGCTTGGCGTTGTGATCCGCAGGTCACTTCGGTTGTGTTTTCCACGGAACGCTACTGGAGGCAGACGGGCAGAAGCAGCACTGTGCCGTCAAGTCCCTGAACCGTGAGTACAAACCCCGCTTTGCTGTGTGACCGTAAGGGAAGCCATGTTCTTGTAACGTCTAGTCATGAATTTCACTTCAACAAAAGTCTCCTGACGTCCCACTCAAAGAGACATTTAATGTTTATTCTTTTTTCCGAACACACAGACACACACACACTCTCAACAAACTCTCTCCTTGTCCAAACATATTGGCATCCAGCCGTAATCATCCTCCATCCTACATCTGCTTATGATGCGTATTTATTGTATGATATCATAACGATCCAATAGCATTAAGGAACTCATCTCATCAGAGCCCCCAGGTCCTCCTTGGGCAAGCTGATGGTGATGAATGAGCGTCCCAATGTGAGGACGGTATTAGGGTCCCCCCTAATTGTGTAACCTGTCAGTTGGACCCGGGGAGATTGATGCTGGAGTAATGTGGAGGAAAGCTTGAGGAGCCACCAAACCCAGCGGGATGGGATGAACTCGGCCTGCTGGGGTTTCGTCCTCTGGGATTTGGACCTTTTCTATTAAGTTTAGTGAATTCTCAGGGCGCCACGTCATAGTTCTTTTGTTATATTTCAGACCTTGAGTTGATGCTTTTGCCCTCATATATATTACTAAGACGATTTGCTGATAGCATAAGAGCCACAGATGCATTTGCAAGGATTAATCTATGAGATGACATCATTTTTAAACTTTTAGATGGAGGCTCTGAAATAAAACGTCATCTCTTTCTACCTTTCTTGGGGAGGAGGGGGGTCTAATCTTGGTTCAAGGCCAACCAGCTGGTTTCTCCAGACATAAAGAGCTTCCATCTATAACCACATTAGAGAAGAGTCAGTGGGGCTAAAGAGCGGCACATCAGGGGCAGGGATGCAATTGGCAAATGGGAGTTTTGGCGGGGGTCAGGTCTGGGGGAGGACATTTCTTTTGCTCGTTTACCGTACTTATCCTTCTTTTTGCTGAAGGTTTATGAGCAATGACCTTCATGCTGATGGCAGTGTAGCAGAGCTGCTCCTCCTACACCAGTAGAGACAAATCATCAAAGTGCTCACACTTCTTTCTCTTCTTTACATTTTTCATGAAGGCATCACCGATTTGGAAGAAGTATCCCAGTTCCTGAAGGAGGGGATCATCATGAAGGACTTCAGCCACCTAAACGTTCTCTCGCTTCTGGGAATCTGCCTGCCGCCTTCAGGCTCGCCGCTGGTGGTTCTGCCCTATATGAAGCACGGCGACCTGCGCAACTTCATCCGTGATGAAGGACACGTACGTACACAAGATAGACGCATGCACGGCGGGACTTTTGAGATGTTTGTACAAAAGTGCCGTGGAGAGTTAGCGGTAGTTTGTCTCCCGGTTGTCTCATGGTGGCTTTTACCAACAGAACCCAACAGTGAAGGACCTAATGGGCTTCGGGCTGCAGGTGGCCAGAGGGATGGAGTATCTAGCCAGCAAGAAGTTTGTCCACCGAGACCTAGCAGCCAGGAACTGCATGTGAGTTGTCATCTTTTTGTTTCATTAGTGCATTCAAGTACGAATATGACACGGTACTATAGATGAGACTAAAATAGAATTAACTCTCTGGAGCCCCAAACCCGTTGGCGGTATGAGAGAGCAAGATTTTATTTCAACAATTATGGTCCATTTAAAGACATATAGCCCACGAAGCAGGGTGAGCTTTAGGGCGGGCTTACTGTGATTGACAGGTTGCTGCTGCTACCAGAGCTGTACATATTCCAAATACAGTAACCTCCATTCGTTGGACCAACGGGTTACGGTTACGATGACTACTTCTTATATTCAGTGCGTTACAGTAGCTATAACAAACGTCGTAACCGTCACATTTTCATTTTTCCCGGCGGTCCTGGACCAAAACCAAAAAATGAGTTAACACTCCCCAACACTGCTGGGGAGGGAAGGGAACAGAAATACTGTAGGGGAGAAATGAATAATAAAATGTGCCCCGATAGGCTGGACGAGAGCTATACGGTGAAGGTGGCAGACTTCGGCCTGGCGAGAGACGTCTACGATAAAGAATACTACAGCGTCCACAACAAGAGCGGAGTCAAGCTGCCAGTCAAGTGGATGGCTCTGGAGAGTCTGCAGACACACAAGTTCACCCCCAAGTCGGATGTGGTGAGGGCTCTCTTCTTTTAGTTAAAAACAAAAAGGTAGGGAAAAGAAGAAGAAGAGTGGATGCGCTAACGTTCCTGTGTTTCCCTGTAGTGGTCGTTTGGCGTGTTGCTGTGGGAACTGATGACCCGCGGAGCTCCACCGTATTCGGATGTGAACTCCTTCGACATCACCGTGTTCCTGCTGCAGGGGAGGAGGCTGCTGCAGCCCGAGTTTTGCCCCGACGCACTGTGAGTGCCCTCGCACATACTCACACACTCTTACACCTGCCCCTAGAAGGCTCCAACAGGTAGCTGTTCAATATATACAGAAATGTGATGCCTCAAAGGCACTTTGTTAAAAATCCAATCCAATCAAATTCATCTCAACACCTGCAGACACAAATTGATTATATATATATATATATATATATATATAATCAATTTATATATTATATATATACATAATCAATTTGTGTCTGCAGGTGTTGAGATGAATAGCTATCGGCTCTCTTCCTTTGTCACCATGGCAACTACAGGGCTCTCACGTTTTCAAGAAAACTTGGAGTGACATTTTTTCGGAGGTGGACGCTACGGTCGACGGGGGGGTCGTGCTGCAGACGCTGCGGTCGCCGTGGGGGGGGGGGGAGTACTCTCCGATTTCTTGGCGTGAGGAATTGGATGTGTGGCGGGAGTGCGTGACTACAGACCAAAATGAGTGACTATCACGCTCAATGCGTGACACTTGAGAGCCCTGCAACTAACAACAATCAAGATTATATGATTGAATCGGTTCACGGTCTGTTCTGCTCCCTTTTCTATTACTGTGGTTACCTTCTTTTTTCTTGACATCTACATCAACAGAGTTGAAGGTTTAATATTTACGATGTCACTGGTGAAACCAACCTGTCATGTCGGAAATAGTATCTTTTACGCCTATAAAATACCGCCACAAGGCGACCCCAATGTTCTGAGGAATGCAAGCAGCAAAACACAGGGATTTGTTCCACAAAATATGACCCAACCAATCACAGGAAAGCATCCCGGTGTCCGTCCGTCCGTTAACCTCTGACCCCCCTTCCCAGTGGAAGGAATGCCAAGTGTGACCTCATGCCACCAGGTCCTCTGCATGTCTATAGTACAGCCTGAGTGCAGATTACAGGGGATTTCAGGTGAGGGAGGCAGAGGCCCAAAGATCCCAACCTGTAAGTTAAACAGAGACATAAAGGGGTGGGGGGGTGTCTGCACGTCTGCAAACATTCCTGCAATCCTTCAACCCAGATGGTTCACGGGGCGTCCCGGTGATAGCGGCCGCTGGCAGATACCTCGGACGTGTGGTAATGCAGCCATTCTTCTTTTCTAACAATGGAGACGGAGGCTCTGCCAAGTCGGAGGGGCGAAAGAAAATAATACTAACGGGAATACCGGAGATGTCAGAAAGAGTTCTGTTGATGGATTGTCCATGTGAGAGTTATCTTTGAGACACGTTGAAATAATAAAGACTTTACATGCACTACACCTGATTGGGAGGAATAACTTACAGCGTGTGTGAGGACTACTGTGGTGAAGTGAACTGTTAACGTCGATGGCACAACGATACCGTTACAAACGTTATGTTCTGGGAGTTCAAATTGTGGCTAATAGATGATTTATTGTTCTACTCTACAACGCTACAAGAGGAGCGAGGAGAAACAGAACTTTATGCTGCAACAGAGATGTAAAGACATTAAACTTTTCACTATTGAAATACCTCATAAAAATGTGACAAATCAGAAGACTTTTTCAAGCTTTTTCGGGTGGGGGTGAGACAAAGCATTTAAGTGAATACAGGTGTATTCTGATGAACGGTATGAGAACAACTTTTAATTGTTAAGTCTATATAATAGTATAAAGTAGGTATAAAAAACAAGTTCTTTCCTTCCAGCTACACCGTGATGATCGAATGCTGGCATCCAAAGCCGGAGCGCCGACCTTCCTTCTCTGAGCTGGTGTCGAGCATCTCCGCCATCTTCTCCAGCTTCAGCGGGGAGCACTACGTCCTGCTCAACACCACCTACGTCAACATCGAGAAGATGAGCCCTTACCCGTCTCTCCTCACCTCATCCGCCTCGCCCTCCGCCAGCAGCAACGCTTCCTACTCCTCTACGCCTTCCTCATCCGACCCCTCCACCTCCACGTCCCTGCCGACTCAGTCCCCCTTCTTTGGCCATGCGAAGCAGGAATGCTGCATCTGAGAGGCGAAAAGGTGGAGGTTGGGGGTGGAGAAAAGACTCTGATCATGTGAGAAAAGAGCAGAGAAGAAGGCAGTGAGGCGATGAGGAATCACTGTATGAACTTGGCAAACACTGGACACTGTATGCTGAGAAGCTTTGACCTTTCACTCATTGTACATAGACTGTCTGACCTTTTGACTTTCCCGAGCAGCACTAAAGACCGGGTCCATCGTGAACGACAGGCCCGACCTCGTCGACTTGGGGGCGGGTGCGAGTTCCGCTGCCGCCTCTTTCCCCCCCTCCCACACGACGCAGGAAAATGCCTCCCGGAAGATTCCCAGCGGACAGAAGCACAAGTCACAAAGAAACTCATCCAAAATGTTGAGCTCCTGCTCCTGTCTGGGTGGCACCGCACGCACCCTAAGCCTGACCTTTTTATTTTTGTAATGTGAATGTTTGACAAACGGGCGTGTATTGTGTCAGATGTCACGGCTCCTCCCGAAGCCGGCTTTGAGAGATGGCGGCACCCTGGGGTGAGCCCTCGGGGGCAGGGTAGGCGAGAAAAACAAGCCAAACCTGCTGCGTGTGTGCAGTTCACTGGATGCTTGTGTAATTAGCTTTTGCTGTGCTTGAGGGGCCAAAATAACCCACCCCCCTGTGACCCCACATGTGAGGAGTTATTTTTTTATCTGAAACGTGCCATCATTTTCACGCACACATAAAACAACTTTTAGGTCTGGAGGAAATAACTTTTTTTTTACATCTGGACGCAAGGGTTTTCAACTCTAAAAGGAACCAAACTGCGTGTTTATGACGATGAAATATTTTCATGTCAACAGGCTGTAGAACGTGTGTTTGAATGTTTTTTGCTTTTTAACAAAAGCTTGTATAAAAGCTGCACTTTTGCTGACCGTTTTTTTAATAAGCATGCTGTACAGGTTTTACTCCCTTTCAGGCAGCCACTTACTTCCATTCATTTCTGTACATTATTAAAAATCTGTCCATAGGCCAACTTCCCTCTGATTCGCAGAGAGATTCATTCAAATGTGTAAAAATGTGTGTACTGGTGTTAATGATAACCGTGTAACATTGTATATTGATGTAACGTTAATAATACACATGTGAAATATGGTGTCAGTAATGCAGTTGCTATGGTTAGAGGCCTTATCTCAACCTCCCTGCACTTGTATTTTGAGTGTAATTACTTTGCCAAAACATAGACAAAATACTAAAAAAATAAATGATCAACTTAAAGATGAATTTTACAGTGACATCAGTTGAGGCATTTGATCCGATGTTGTGACTGAAATATAATACAATATAGGAAAAGGTTTGCTTCCTTCAGGTCTTTTTCTTTAAGTGAGGTATGATGATGGATTTCACAAGTCTGAACTCAATTTAAATCCAGATTTGAACGCTTTGTTGTGATGCAAATTAAACTTAATTTGACGCAAACGTGCTGAAACGTTCCAAATCTTCAAAGCCCCCTTTTGTGTCTGCTTTGCGTGGCGGATTTTTATTATGTTATCTGAATGGCTGCTGATGTGACTGGGCCATTGACAGACAGATATGATTGTTTGCTATGACAAGAAAAATCGCTGTACTATATATTTTTGTATCGATGACGAGCCTCTGGTTTCTGGTGTGGATTTAAAGACCAGAGGGAGAAGTGATCGATGGACGTAGCCGCCTAATCAATCTTTTGTCTTCTTGAAGAACCATTGCCATCTTGTAAATAGAGAGAAGGGGTCGCGTTGGATCCGCAAGGGTATTTTGCATCTCGCTGATAATCACTTGATCATGTGACTCTCTGCCACTTTGTCTGTTCTCAACACTGTCTGTTGTGTGTGTATGAATTGTTGTACATAAGAAATCCTGAAGGTACATATGTAATGTCAACCTTGTCAGTGTAATAAAGCTTTACTATCCTCTTCATGTCCTTTCTTTTTCGAGACAAAACCGTCGAACCTGGGTCCCTACATCATACTTTCCAAAATATATATAGTTGCGTTGTGGATTGTAGACACGATCAAGCGCTAAACCTTTAAAAATAAAGGAAGAAGTCATCATTTAGACAAAAAGACGCAGCCATTTGTCCTTGCGGTGTGCAGACAAACACGTTGAGCCTTTGTGTCTGGCTTTTTGTTCACAGAAAGTCACCGTTCTTTTGTTCCCACTGGTTGGTGGTGACCTCTGACCCTTCACCTCTTGCTCCCCTCTCTCCTTCTGATCCGCTGCGGTCTAGACTTTCCTGCCTCCTTTCCTCTCTACTGCAGCTAACTGCAAACAGAACCACACAGAAGTTTCTGTAGCCTCCACGACACTTGAAATAGAGATTGAGTTTAAGGAGGAGAGCTAGTTAGCTGCTAGCTGAGTGCTGCGTTGTGTTGTGTTTGGCTAACGGAGCTAACCGCTAACTTGTGTGGTCGTTGCAGACACACCCGGCGGAGATCTGCACTCCACTTTTCTAGTGGCCGTGTTCTATTTTCTTCCTTTCCTTTATTTCAGATATTTTACTTATCTTCATGTGATGCCGGGAGGATTAAAACGCCCCAAAAAGCTTTAAAAAATTTTTTTCTCCCACAGCTCAAGAGGTGAGAGAAACCGACACACAGGTGAGAAGGCTTTTCCTTCACAGCACAGACCACCGGTTGTAGTTTTTCTTCCACCTTGCTGAAGTATCTTTCTGAGGCTGAGCGGCTAACGGGAGCATGAGGCATGTCTGTCTTTAATCCCCCTCCTTCTCTCTCAGTCCTTCTCACCAAAGTCAACACCATTAATCCCCCCGACCCCCCCTCGCTCTCTACCTGTGTAAGTGTGGCTATTTTACGTCTGTGTGTGTTTGCCCGTCTGCTGCTGTCAGATGTTCAAGACACGGCCACACCCAAAGGTACGCGGCGGGATCACGGCAGGAAAACGGGATGTAGGTTTTTGTTCGGGGAGTCACAGGGGGGATGGGGGATGGGACCGAGGGAAACACAAACACGCACCTCATACACCTGACATTACACACTTGCATGTGGACACACACACACATCTGCACATCGATGGAGAACAGCTTGACTTAACAATCGTTTTCAACGGGTAAAAGGTTGTTATGCTATTTGAAGTGTTATGATCCGGCTCCAAGGCCACAACAAATACGAGAAACCACGCTACAGGGATTTGTCAGCCAACAGTTTTATTTCTCCAATTTAACCCATTCGACCACCGAAACCACCATTGCGCTGGGGAACCGGAGAAAGCCAGAAGTCGCCCAAACACTCCGAAAGGGGCAGGTTTTAATGCACTCAGGACAGTGGCCAGCTGCGTCGGATCTGCCTGATGGCCTCCACTCCACCAGGAAGTTCACCCTGTAACACACACACCCACACAGACAGAGACACACCCACATATACCCTGGCAGTGGCCCTGGGGCCGTCACACCCCCGCCCATAAAGACAGGGTCCCCACCGGAACCCTGACCAACAGCCACTATAACGTTATAACATTTACTCTTTTTTTTGATTGTCACGGCCTTAAATTATTCCTTAAAATTGTATTTACACCTAACTGTCTCTAGACCCAATACAAAGTCCCCCGAACAGTACTTGCTCCTTTCGCCTTCATCCTGTAGCCTCACACTCATCTCTGCAACTGGTACCTGGAAGCGATTTAAGAGTGAGAGAGACACCACAATGAAGAACTAGAGAACAATCACTGACATGGGGCTCTGGACAAAGCATCTGCAACAATGTTATCTCTGCCCTTCACATGATGTATATCCAAGTTGTATGACTGGAGAAATAAAGACCACCTAACAAGTCTTTGATTTGGGCAGTGTAGTGAGTTCAAAAATGTCAATGGATTGTGATCTGTATAAATAATTACCGGACCTGAACCCACATACACCTCAAAGTGTTGCAAGGACCAAATCAGAGCCAATGCTTCCTTTTCAATTACAGAATAATTCAACTGATGTTTGTTAAATTTTTTCGAATAGAAACCCACCGGTCGGTCAATACCAAACTCATCTTGTTGTAACAGCACCCCACCCGCCCCTACATGACTGGCATCCACCTGAAGTTTAAACGGTTTGTCCATGGAAGGAGCTGCCAAAACAGGAGCATTGCACAGAATTTCCTTCACCTTTTCAAAAGCTGCTTGGCAGCTAGGAGACCAGATATATTTTACCTTACCCTTCAGAAGATCTGTCAGTGGTGCTACCACAGTCGAAAAATTTCTACAGAAACCCCTGTAGTAACCCACCAAACCCAGAAATCTCATAAGATCTTTTTTTGTAGCTGGAGGTGGATAATACTTAACGGCCTGTACTTTCGCATGCAGGAGACGCACTGCACCCTGCCCAACCTGCCGTCCCAGGTATGTCACTGTCGCTCGAGCAAACTCACACTTTGCCAAATTTATTGTGAGGTGTGCCTCAGCCAAACGTTTAAACAGTGCTTCCATGCGCTGCAAATGGGATGACCAAGTGTCAGAGTAAATAACCACATCATCTAAGTACACCGCACAGCCCTGCAAATCCCCAACAACTTTATTCATCAAACGTTGAAAAGTTGCCGGTGCATTACGCAACCCAAAAGGCATGACTGAATACGAAAACAGACCAGTAGGCGTGATGAAGGCTGCGATTTCTCGTGCTCTCTCAGACAAAGGGACCTGCCAATAACCTTTTAACAGGTCAAATTTACTGATGAACCTTGCAGCGCCAACCTGGTCGATACAGTCATCAATGCGTGGCAGAGGATAAGAGTCTGGTTTAGTGACACTGTTAACTTTCCTAAAATCAGAACAAAACCGAGGGGTATTGTCCGATTTTGGGACCAATAAACAAGGCGACGCCCAACTTGATGATGATGGTCGAGCAATACCATTTCCCAGCATATACTCAACTTCAGCATCCAAAAACTTCCGCTTTTCCGGACTTACTCGATAAAAACGCTGCTTGATTGGCTTTACATCTCCCACTATTTCAATGTCATGCTCCAAAACATGTGTACGGGATGGCACATCTCCAAACAGACTGGAATACTCCTGTATAACCTCCATTAATTCTGTGCGTTGAAGCTCAGACAAGTGAGACAATACACTGTCTAAATCCGAAAGTACCTCAGAGTTTTTAAGCCGACCAGTTAACAATGCAGAGTCATGATTTGGTAAATCATCCCCACAAGCAGCTTCGCTATTAGACCAAACTGTGTTACCAACACACACCGGATGAGCATCATCTGCCTGTGCACTCAATTCCTGGGATACCCGGGTATGATATGCCTTCAACAGGTTGACATGACAAAGTTGGTGGTTTTTACGACGTTCTGGAGTGGCAATCAGGTAGTTTAGCTCTGACAACTTCTTCACTACCGTGTAAGGTCCCAAAAACTTTGCTTGCAATGGTGAGTTGACAATTGGTAATAAAGCCAAAACCTGATCGCCCTCACAAAAACTACGCCGCTCCGCTCTTCGGTCATAAAGACGTTTCATCTTCTCCTGTGCCGAAGTCAGCTTTTCCCTGGCTAACTCTGTAGCAGAGTAAAGGCGCTGCCTGAAACCATTGACATACTCTAGCAAATTTTGAGGTGGCTGAGATTCCTTCCACTCGTTTTGCAGAGCAGCTAACGGCCCCCGCACCGTATGACCGAACACCAACTCGTTTGGACTGAAACCCGTACTCTCTTGTGCTACCTCTCTTGCTGCCAGCAACAACCATGGTAACCCGTCCTCCCAATCAGCATTCATCTGCACACAGTATGCCCTCATCATTGATTTCAAAGTTTGATGGAAACGTTCCAGCGCTCCTTGGCTTTGCGCATGGTACGCAGACGACTGGTTGTGCTGCACATGCAACAGCTTCAATACCTGTGCAAACAAGTGAGAGGAGAAATTCGACCCTTGATCACTCTGAATGGTTCTAGGTATGCCAAAGATGGATATGAACTGACCCAGAGCACGCACCACTGATTTTGCTGTTAGCGTGCGCAACGGATATGCTGCTGGGTATCTGGTGCTACTGCACATAACAGTTAACAAATACATCGCACCCGACCTTGAACGAGGAAGAGGGCCTACACAATCAATAATCAGGTGCTCAAATGGCTGGTCTACAACAGGAATCGGATACAGGGGAGCAACTTTCACTTTCTGATTTGGCTTACCAGTTAATTGACAAGTGTGGCATGTTTTGATGTAGTTTGCAACACTTTTCTTCATCCGCGGCCAAAAAAAATGTCTAAGGACCCGATCATACGTCTTACCAACCCCCATGTGCCCCGACTCATCATGAGCAACACGCAAGACCAAATCACGAAATTTGGAGGGAACGACAATCTGATACACAGGATCTCCCACAAAGCTCTCACAATGTGGCACCCACTTCCGAACAAGTACCTCATTTTGTACGAAGTAACCATGTGCCCGATCTTTCACCTCATCGACCCGCAGAACAGACTGAAAAAGCTCCTTTAGCGTACCATCGGCTCTTTGCTCACGCGCCAATTCACTATGGGAGACAGACAAGGGAGTGTTAGACAAAGTCATTACAAACAACTCCAATGCCTCACTCTCTACGTCTTCCACTTCTATAGGCTCTGCATGATCAGTCGGCCGCTTCATGGCGCGTGTTACAGCGCAGGCCGTGAACACTTCAGGAAACTGCTTTTCATTCTCATCAGGGCCGTTACTACCCAGCGGTACTGGGACCACCACTGGATGTACCGCGCTACTTCCCCACACACGTGCTCCTGCCACATCATTTCCCAGAATTACAGTTACACCGTCTATGGGCAAAGCAGGACGTACTCCCATTTTCACTTCGCCCTCAAACAATTCTGAATGCAGTACAAGTTTATGTACAGGAACATGAAAAACAGACATACCCATGCCCAAAACAGGTACAAAAGATCCAGTATCAGTTTCCTCAGAAAACGGCAAAGCAGACTCTAGCACAAATGAATCAAATGCTCCCGTGTCCCGTAAGATAGTCACTGGCACCCTCTTGTTATTTCCAACCAACGACGCATGTCCTTTTGAAATAAACGGCAAGTATGAGCTTAAGTCAGGCTTTGACATCACAACTGGTGACTCAACCCTCGACTGGTCTGAAAGCACATTGGAAATTGGTGCCGCTAGAGCCACCGGCTTTACACAAGTTACATCTTGCCTATTCCGTAACTTAAACGCCACGCAGTCTCTCTTCCAGTGACCGTATCTATGACAAAAATGACACTCAGAGTCACGACTCCATGATCAACTCTCTGTTCTCGAGGCAAACCCCCACCTGACGCCCTAGAAAAAAACATCCCTCCTGCAGGTGCAACATTTCCCCCAGACAAAGCATGCGTGCGGACATCGACACCGCTACCTTTGTGGGTCAAGAAATAATCATCCGCAAGGGCAGCAGCCTCCCCTGCTGTCCTTACCTTCCGTTCACTTATGTACATGGCAATTCGTTCTGGAACTGAATTCTTAAACTGTTCAAGCACCATCAAGTTACACAAGTCATCAAAATCCTTCACTTCTGAAGCCGAGCACCATCGACTAAAGTGAATCCCCAAATCACGGGAAAATTCAAGATAGGATTTATCTCCCTTTTTCCAACTCCTAAAACGCTGACGGTATGCTTCAGGGACTAACTCATATGTTTTCAGTACAGCAGTTTTAACCTTTGCATAATCACCGCTGTCTTCCAGAGACAACGAGGAAAAAACCTCCTGAGCACGCCCAGTTAACACACATTGTAGCAAAACGATACGGTCTGAATCAACCCAGCCCCTCGTGTCTGCAATCCGCTCAAACAACGTGAAGAATACATCCACGTCTTTCTCACTAAATTTAGGCACCAAGCGCAAACTATTCAAAATATCACTTGAATTACCGCTGCTTCGAGCAAACTCTTCATTCCTGGAAAAGTCATTGAATTTACCTTCTTTCACTAACCTCAGTCTCTCACTTTCCAAATCTAGCTTTGCCATTTCGGTTTGTTGCCTCATCTTTTCTAGTGCCAACGCTTTATCACCTTCTGCTTGCTGCCTCATCCGTTCCAACTCTAACTCTTTCTCCTTCTCCAGCTTCATCCGCAATATCAACATTTCTTTTTGCTGTTCAAAATTTAAAGCTACACTATGAGACATATCCTGCGAACACTCATCCAAAGCCAAATTAGGAGGACTATGTGATTTTTGTACGGGTGTTAAAACACCAATATCATACAAATGTGCCCTTATAGTAAATCTAACGTTGTCCTTTAACCTTCGGTCGCCTACACTGATTTTATAATGGTCAGCTATCTTTAACAACTGATCCCTAGTACACTGATCCAAAAATTGCTCCGAAGGAATAGCAATGAACTCCTCTACTCCTGCCATGATGATGAATACCACCTGAAGGATGCCCGACAGCAAATCAGTCCCCGGTAAACAAAAGAATGTATAGTATTGACCTAAATAGTGCGCAACGCAGACCACAAAATAACCTCAAAATTGAGCATCCCCTCTAAACTGCCTAACCCGATCTATCTAACTTAACCCTAGTCTTCAGGAGTTATTCGCGGCGGGTATTTACGCACTAAAACCCAGTAGTTTGGTTAAGCGACCAGCAAGCTGGCAACTTCGCCACAACCATGGACGTGCTCCCGAGACAACCGCTCCAGCCACTTTCACCCCACACTACATTCCTGTGCACACGCATCCTAAAGAGGAAAACGCGCTATTCCTACAGGGGAATTTGCTCAATATATACATTTGCGCAACCCAAAAAAAAGGTCAACACTTACCTTCCTTGTCCCGTGACTAGACCGAAACTAACTTGCACCAATGATTCCAAATCATTCCACGGCTTGGTCATTTCCCTTACGTAGGTTTCCACACAAAAAAACACATCACTTTACCTCTGCTAATAGTACAATTTCCAAGTTTGACGAGCCCCCAATTTGTTATGATCCGGCTCCAAGGCCACAACAAATACGAGAAACCACGCTACAGGGATTTGTCAGCCAACAGTTTTATTTCTCCAATTTAACCCATTCGACCACCGAAACCACCATTGCGCTGGGGAACCGGAGAAAGCCAGAAGTCGCCCAAACACTCCGAAAGGGGCAGGTTTTAATGCACTCAGGACAGTGGCCAGCTGCGTCGGATCTGCCTGATGGCCTCCACTCCACCAGGAAGTTCACCCTGTAACACACACACCCACACAGACAGAGACACACCCACATATACCCTGGCAGTGGCCCTGGGGCCGTCACAGAAGTGATACGTTCACTATGTGACATTGTGATTTGTGGTAAATGGCCCGAAAACATCCTGACTCTGTTAAGAGTATCTTTGCAACACACAAGCATTCACACTCGCACACACACACACACACACACACACACAACCGTATCCTCCTGATAAAGCCTCTGACCGGCTGAGTCAACTCACCCTCATTAAAATTCTAATGAGTTTTGGTCTTTTACAAACTAGGGAGGAGGATGGTACCGGGTGGTGTAGTATACCCACCAGCCCCAAACACACACACACATACCTCTGATGCCTCCAGGCATCAGATATTCCATTGTGTAGTTTAAATCTCTCAGGATGAAGCTTTTACATCACACCATTGTGGGATGGTTGGCGCCCCCTATCGACTCATGCATTGTTCCTGCATCTTGGGAGAACTCTTCATCCCAACTGTATGTGTTTGGATAAAAGAATTAACAGGGGGACCACATGAAGGAGAAGTACTTTCACTTTGAAGTATTGTTGGGCCGCAGCTGCAGCAGTGAGTCATGGATTGGCTGCTGGCTCGTGGCACTTAATCGTTACGAAAGAATACACTTGGAAAGAAAGAACATAATTAAATTAAATGCAACATAAATGCATTTAACACATGGCAATTAAAAAAATCATTAAAAACGCAACGAGACCGAGAACAAGCAAATGAAGAAACAATAAAAAGTGAGAAATTAAATTTCTCCAGAAGTAGGGGTCGTTGATTTTAGGAGCATCTGCTTTGTTATTTTGTACGCTAGAATTTTTTTGCCTTTCCTTCTTTGTCTTTCTCCATGTGAGTTATTCACATGAGCAGCAAAATGACCATTACGTAAAATCAGCACCTCTGTGAACCATAAAAACATGGCACTGTGAGCTTAAATTTATGACCATTCAACTGAAGCACACGCAACTCTGTGTAAAGAGAACAATAAGAGAAACCCTCGAGCAGCAGAGGAGATTTATTGAGCCTGATTGTTTGTGTTTCAACATTATTGTGAATAACTCTGATGAAGCCAATGGATTTCCTCCATATACGTTGTTTTCAAAGACTTTTAGAGCCCTATAGTAAAAGCCGGAGACACAGCAGTGGATTACCAAAGAGTCAGTGCCCTGTTGGATGCCTTTCAGGAGGGCGACACTTTCTGCCCCATCGCATGCAGCTGGTGCACTTTTTGGCACTTTAATCGCTTTACGCCCTGAACTACAAAATGACCACAAGGAAACATACAATGATTACAGAAACACAAAAAGACTGAAAAGAGACCAAAAAAACTGACCACGGATTGGTTCCTCGCAAATACCCATTAAGCACCCAACATATTCCATAAGATGTAAATCACCAATGAGGGCTTTTATAAAGGCTTGGAGTAAGTCTTCCCTTCATTTTAAGTGTGAAAAGAAAAATCAGAGGAACCAGTGGTGAGGCTTGACCCTTTGACCCTGGCCGGTTCTCCCCATGTGATCTGGATGATGCAAAACATTCCAATTGGTGTCAATATTTCTGCGATCAGAAACATCGAGCTGATTGTGTTATTTTTTTTTATTTTGTGTTATTGGCCGTTGTGTTAAAACTCCACATGATTCCTGTGATTTCCCTCACGATGAATCATTAACATCTATCACGTTGGCACGCATTTATTTTTTCCTTGCTAGACACTATTCATCACACGGCAACCTGTTTTCTGGCGCCAACAAATCAAATGTGAGCTGCTTCTCATATATTTCTCCTTCAGCTGCAAGTTGTGTGTGAGCGTGAGGCCGAAAAACCCCATAATCCATTATGATGCTTTATGCTGAGCGCCTCTTATATTGACACTGACGGACTTGCGACGTTCATTCCGGTCAGCGGGTCTTTGTGCACCCCCCCCCCCCCCCCCACCCCCCCCGCAGCATGTCCATCATCTTTACAGGCTTCTCCAATGTCATATTGACAGGTGAGAGGAGACGCTTAACACACATGGGAGAAACTCAGCGTCACACCAACTTTAATCTCCAAACGTAAACCTGAAATCTCCCAATTTCTTATTGGCTAACAAGTGTGATTTTGAGCCCCCCCAGAATAACTCCACGACCACTCAGACCAAAAAAATGTAATCGCTGTGAAAAGGGCCGATAATCAGGACTGGGAGTGCCGGCGTTCCGAAGAATTCCAGGGGAGTGTGATCACCGCCGGACTGGCGTTGAAAGCTCATATCTGTGGCTTAGCGAGGCACCGACGGCCCACAGGGCCGCGTGGAGGGTGGGAGGTGGATGTGGTATTCTTTTGTGGGTGAAGTTAAACTCCTTTTTTATATGCACACACACACGCGGTGACGAGAGGATCGGCAAAAGTAAACCAACAACGGGAGAATAAATCAGTAAATAACAAAAAGAAAACATCTACAGGGGATTCATCTAAATAAAAGAAAACCATTTCAACGCATCTTAAAGACCTAAAGACATAACTGCAGCAGCGCTTTGAGCTCAAAGCTAATGCTAACATTGCAACATGCTAATTAAAACTCCGATAGGAATGTTGTCAGTTTTGTAGATATTTTACACATGAACCAAAATGTGGAATTTGTTTGCCAAGATGTCACAAGAGGAGAGGTTTGCCAAATACATCACGACTCATCCGCAAAGACATTTAGGCATTGTACAAAATGCACAGTACCTACATATTTAAACCACATTATCTAGTAAACAGTAATAGTTTAAATCATTATTTTCAACCTTGTGATGGTGTGGAGAATACTCAACTTGCTTCTACAAAATGACAGAAGGCCAGTGGTCCAGTTAATTTACACACATTTATAATATTTACAAGATGAAAATGAATAAACATTAAAAGGCCCGTAACTAATTTGTACCAGGACAACCTACGGTTAGGCTCGGAGATCGTGTTGTGTGTGTTTGCAGGACATGGGATACATTACACCTGTTGGCTGTTTGTTGTCAGGAGATCACATCCTCTGGGGAGAATGAATATCTGCACAAAACCCAACTTACAGACCAACGTTGCTACAGAGCAACCCCCCCAAAAAAAGAATCCACACCCTGAATAAGCAGCCCGTCCATCGGCCCTGCGTTTCAACGAGGCCGCTATTGAACTGGCACAAAGAAAAGCCTCCACCAGATACCGTGGGGAGGTGTGGAAACACGGTCTCACTCGTCCCCGTGGCGCTGCCTCCTTCGGCTTTCATGCTCTGCCAAGAAGACATTTCTCACACTGATACTCACAGAGAGGGACCAGGTCGCTCAGCGTGGCGGAGCCAGATGGATACTCACACACTAAAGTTCTGCAGAGTTTGATAAAATATACGTTTATTCAGTGGGCTGCAGTGAGATGCAGGCTCATCGATGATCAGGAGCTCCTTCAAGTTTCTATCGGAAAAGTAAAGGTCGCCAAAGTTCAAAGTCTTTGAGGGTATTATATATATTATATATATATATATATATATATATATATATATATATATATATATATCAGGATTTTGTGTGGATTGTAACTGTGACAAACAGCTGCAACAATCAAAGAAGAACACCTGACCTGATCTGAAATGTATCACACCTGAATGAAAGAAGCGTGGGTGAAAGAGAAGGTGACAGACGGAGAGAGTCGGGTTTGTTGTGAGACATGAATCATCTTCATCGGTGATGTAATGAGGTGACCTTCACAAACTGGGAGCAACGTGTTGGCGTCGTTTTAAGTATTTTCAAAAAGGAAGCCATAGATTACAGAGCAATGGTAGCTGTTTAGTTTTAAGGGTTATCTGTACAACTCAGTGGGGGATTAACTTGACATCACCTCAAGAATCTACCTGTGAACCCAAGAATGGTTGTTGTGATACATGTAGGTTTTTTTGTAATGTAATGTTTTGTAATGAGGTGGAAGATCTTACTTATATAAAAGATCTGATATTGAGAGCATCAATATGGCAGCAAACATCTACTAACTGTATTAGTACTATTTGCACCGTTAGCTCCGCTGTTAGCTCTGTTGCAGTCATTTGCAATATTAGCACTGTTGGCACCGTTAGCGTCTGTGTGCCAACTCAACCGCTGCCATGTTGAGAGCCATGTGGAATCAATAGATATTCTCTGGATATTTTGGAGCACCTTCATAAAAGTTACCAGTTTGTTTTTAGCTCTGTAGTTTCTAATATTGACGGTAAGTAAGCTATAACATTTTTGATTGCATTACTTTTGAGTAATACTATATATCGAGTATTTTATTTATTGTGTGTATTTGTACCTTTAAGGCATCTAAAAAGATCCTCCATTACTGAAGGCAACAAATACCGCTGTAGGCGTTGGAATTTGGGTTGTGTGTTTTCTGCTCGTGGAGAGGTTTCATACTACTTGGATGAGGAAGATGCAGATTAAATAATTCTTTGAACCAGACTCCTCACTGCTTCAACTGGATTCTTTGAACCTCCCAAAGCTCCCAGTCATCTGGCCATCTGTGATAATATTTAACAAACCTCTCTTTCTCTCTGTCTCACCCTCCCTCTGTCTCAGCGTGGAGACGGTATTTTTGTATTCTTGAGTTACATGCTGCCTTTCTGTTTTTTTTTCCTGTGACAAGCAGAAAAGAATGTATTAACACAAATTGGCTTAGCTCGCCATCTAGTGGGGAAAAACACGTCCTACACGACATCTCTCCCAGAATTTTGTGATGATGAAAAAGACTAATTATATATTAAAACACGACAATTTCTTTACTCATGGAAGTGGAATGATTGTCTATTGCATCAATTGACAAGGTGCCCTGGAGCAAGGCACTTAGGACCAAGTGCTTGCATGCTGAGTCAGGTTGCATTCCTACCGTCACTCCCCTGCACATCCTATACTATTATTAAATCGAATATAAATTAAAAACAAAGTGCACAGGCAAACCGATAACCACACTCCACACAGAGTGTATGATATAGTATATAGATCGTATATTTAATTTAGAATTAAATTTTAAAATGTCCTGCACTGTGTTTATTAGTCTTATTGCCCAATGTTAGGCACCACCCGCTATGACAAGTTCCTGGTATGTCCAACATACATACTTTGGCAATGAGTGGGTCTGATTATGATTATGAAAAGAAACGTAACACTGATACTGATATAATGCAAAAATGTCCTTATTTGTTCTGAAAGTTGTGTGAGTGTGAGACGTTTAGAGGAAGAAAACGTGTCTTACTTGACGATAAAGACTGCAGTTTACAGTGCACGAGGAAACCCATGAAAACATCATGAAAGAAAGGCAGACATGATTTGAACCCTACATCATCAGGGATATGAATGAGAAGCAAAAACATGAGAATATTCCTTGATTTATTTCCAAAAGCTGCACAGAAATTGAGAAAATTCATGAAAAATCTAAATATGAACCTCAGATGTGCTAACTGAAGAATATTTGAATAAAAGTCGATTATCAGATACATATTTTTGCCAAATATGATTTCACATACATGCCTTGGTTTATGACAACAGACATTAAGATCGTTAAAAAAAATAAGCGAAAAGTTAGTAATAAATAGATAGTTAGCATTAGAGCGCTGTACGTGATCACACACCCGCGTGCGTGAAACAAATGCACTGACTGAAATCTTCGCAAGCGCGCACATGACTGAGCTCACGCGAGCGTGAACTACCCGGAAGCCGCCACTAGAGGAGAACTAGGAACCCACCCCGCGTGCTGACGTCACGGGGCTCTGACAAGCTGCTGGTGTCGGAAGGAAAGATGGCGGATCATGAGGAGCAGCTATCCGACGAGGAGAAGGTAAGATGCCGAATTTAATTGCTGGAGTGAGTGAAGCTCGGAGGGTCATGGGGGAAGACAGCCATGCCTGCAAATGTTGAGCCGCCAGTGGAGTCCGTCTCCCACCGGGTGCTTTTCTGTCGTCGACCGCTTGGTTGATTTCGGAGAGGGAAGAAAAAACCCCGAGGCCTCGGCAGATACCGCTGCTGCCGCTTCTGCTCTTTATTATTTTTAGCTCCAACTTCCGCTCGCTTGCGAATCTCAAACGAAGGCTCCTTATAGGGTCCTGACTCAAAATAGGAACCGCATAACGTTATATATGATACATCCACCTGGCATTGCCTTCTCTCGCAGCTTTTGTTATTGTGGACCCGTCACTCCCTTTTCCCCGTGTTTCTGCTGTTTTTTTGTGTTATCGAAGTTTTCGTATCGTTAGCTTGTTACTTTAGCACATTCCGCAGCATTGCTAACAGACAGCCAGACGTACTGCACACACACACACACACACACACACACACATACACACACACACCCTTTCCACTGTGTTGACGCCACTTTGTTGTTGTTCCACAACACGGCGACTGGCGAATTGTCAACGTGTTATAATAGCGCGTTAATAACATTTGTATGTGTTACGTGACGACAAACCCAGGTGTTCTACGAGCTTGCATGCTAACCGCTGTACCTCTTTAACCAAGTAACGTCTCGCATACGTGCTGGAAGCGACCTAAACACGTGACATTTTACCACTCACTTAAAACTGCACACTCCAATAGTCAATACCCCGAAATTTAGCTGTTTTATTACCTTAATAAATGGGTCGGTGTATTATTCTTTGGCTAGGCACATCAATTGCAGCTTTTGAGGGATAACTGCGGCTTGAAAGCACAACCGATGAGTTTATTGTCGAACAGTTAATACAATTTGCTCATTGTTTTTATTGGTCTGTGTCCAGTTTTGCAGCGTAAAGCCGATGCCTAACTGTGGGAAAACTTGCATTCTATCTACTGACCAGCAGGGGGCGTCTCCTCTGGTCCTATAGAGGTCTATGAAAAAAATGAGACTACTTCTCTTATGATTGATTCCCTCAGTAAACATGAGTTTATGGTCTCTATCCTTAAGTTGAAGTATTCTTCCTTCAATACAGCAAGATGTTGACGTTGTCATTTATGATCCATTTAGAATCAAACAAAGCAGGTATGCTTTAGGGCGGGGCTGTGAGTGGCAGGTCGCACACTAAATGTGTGGTGACCTACCAGCGACTGGTGGAGCGGATGAAACGATCAGCCACAGCCAGATTCTCCTGGCTCTCATCTGTTGGCACATTTAGACGACATATCTGCAGCTTCCTTTTGTGGGAATCCTTGCTGTGATCTGACTCACTAGTCTGAGGACTCTTTAACTTTCTTTGGTAGAAAACCCTGTTTTGACAGGGAGCCTTAAAGGTTTCTTTTGTTTGTCGAGTACAATAAATATCTTCGCAGTTTGTCTCGGCGAAGCCCTTCCTGAATGTGTGCCATGAGAAATGTCTGTGCTGCTGTTGATGTTATCAGTGTCACTTTGCTTTTCCAGGAACAAAGACCCCAAAACTCTGTGATGAAGGACTTCTTCCATTTGTAAATGATTAAACGCCATCCGGGCACCGGCCTGCCAGAGTCCTCATTACACCAAAGAAGACACACAGGCGTAGTGCGGGAACTGCTATTACTCAACCCGTGTCGGTACCTTTTGTTTGTATTGAAGTGACTGGGGCCCTCTTTTAAAAACTATTACCTGTCAACTTAAAAAATTTGAGTTTTTATAGGTCAAAAGAAACCCTGGGGTTTCTGTGCCTTGTTTCCTGTTTCAGAAAGAGCAGACTTTTCTGTCAGCAAGAGAAGTGGTTTGGTGTAATCAGCCATTTTGGTCTGCGTAAGATGGCGTATTCAATAGGCTTAATTCTCCCTGAAGTTTTATGGATGTTCTGCTGATCAGTCATAGATGGGATGAATACTGTAGTTTGAATCCTGTAGTTATCAGTCTGTTGATGAGTTTCATCACTCGTTTGATTGAAAAAGGGATGTTTAAGTGATGCCTGGCAGAGTTTTTCTGAAATTGGTGGATTATTAAGACCACAGACGCGTTACGTAATGATTTTAGCACTGAGGTGGGAGTCAGGCAAACAGCAAATGTGACTCAAGAGGCCTTGTCTCTGTCTGGGAGCAGATTTAGCAGGTTTAATAGCACTTCTACCGTTAGCATAACTGTTGTGCTGATATAATGGTCAGGGTATGGTTGGAAACTCGCATCTAGGCCTGTCGCAATATATTGACTTCTCGGACAATATATGAAAATGAGTGCGATCATTTTTGGTGGTGCGATATTCATTTTACATATAAATAAACAACACTAAGATTTTAGTCGATTGCGCTGACCTCTTGTCTGCTTTCATTGTCGGAGGCGGGGCTTAGGAAGCTTCGGCTTTAAGAATGAGAGAACAAAGCCAATAACGTGAACGAGCCGGTACGTCGACTTTGTTTGAAAACAGTGCAAACGAAAACAGGCAACACAACAAAGCTAAAATTTCCTTTAAAACAACAACCATCCGCCTAGTTTTTCAAGCTGAACTACTGTCGGTTCCTCCCGGGCCGCCCTTCTCTCCATGCAGCGACGGAGCACGTCGCCCTGCCGGCAGTTAAACCTCCTCTGCTGCCGCGCCGCGCTTTTCTGCTGGACACATTTCCCGAACCTACCGCACCAAGCCCGATGCTTCGCATGTTGCGTGTCCCCTGCACTTATTATTTATCCAGGATGTTTTTTTACACATTCCGGTTTCAATGTCTTACTGTTCTGACGAATAAAACGTTCTTTGTTACATTGTTACATTTAGTCTTAGTCTTTAGACGAAAAATGCATATTCGTTTTAGTCACATTTAGTCATTTTAATCCTTCTTAGTTTTAGTCTAGTTTTCGTCGACGAAAACTAGACTAAAATGTAATTAGTCACATTTAATAGCCATATTAAACTGCTTTTCTTCCCTTCTCAGGCCCAGGGACCCCCTGTGTTGTGTCTACAACTGCATAATAGTCTAGCTTGCAGCACTTGATTGTCCATCAGATGTCCCTCCTAGGACAGGTCTATAGCAGCGGTCGGCAAACGTTTTGACTCGGGCCACAATGGGTTGTAAAATTTGATGGCGGATCCGGGCCAAGAACAAATGTTTGAAGTGTTTGTGTGAGCGAATATAAATGACATGTGAAAAATCATTACCTGAAAGGATTTGGCTTTTAACAAAAAGCAAAGCATTTATTTTCAAGGCAATTTAACAAATTGGCAAAGGTGTAACAACTTCATGAGGACCAGGGATCTAAACGCAACACTGTTTTCTTTGTCTGTTTACTGCAATGCTTTTGACACTTCATGGTCCTTTATTGTTTCCACTGTGAAATTGCTCGTCCCAACCAAAGAGACCCCTTAACGTCATACACAATACATTATTTTCTTGGCTGCATCATAAACCAGCCATTCTAAACTGGACCCCCACTTTTCATTCAACAGTCTTTTCTTTCTCTTTGTCTTTGTTTATTTGTTGGTTTCATGACCAGTTCTTCTCTCTTGTGTCCTGCGGGTTTTCCTCCACCTGCTCTGTGCCGCCACGTCCTTCAGTTCTATCAAAAGGATCCACCAGTCACGTGTGTGTGCTTAGTAACGAACGTACGGCGGCCGAGACGGTTTAACACCGTCTTCTCACGATGTGGCGCGTGAACTATAGTTGAAATGCGTGAGGCTTCAGAACCGGCAATGACTTTATTATGTTAGACGTGTTAACAGCCCCGAGCTGTTAAACGGGTCTTCATGTTTCTGTGAAGCAGCGCGGCTTCAGCCTGCTAACAGTCAGCTAAACCGAGACAGCTGAGCTAAACTAACAAAGCCACATTCAACCTCGCCGAAGCGTAAAAAAAAACCTCGTCGCGGTCCGTAGTCGGTGCACAAGAAGCACCGCTGCGAGCGTTCTGTGTTCGTGGATGACGTCATCATGACGCGTTAATATCCGCCGTACTTTGCCTGTCTGTTGTCTGTTTGCTGCGTTCGAATTTAGGGGGAAAAAGTATTGTGACTTCGTCAACCACCAACATGTTCGTCTCGTTAACGAAAGTTAGAATAGATTTAGTCATAGTTTTTATTTTTTAAGATCGTTTTCGTCACGTCTTAGTCATGGAAAAAAAGGTCCATTGTTTTCGTGGACGAAATTAACACTGATTTAGCAGACGCTTTTATCTATCCAAAGCGATCATTACATTTTTAACCCATGGCTTCTTTGAAAAAGCATACTTTTTCTGTATTACAATGCTATTATATTGACATTATGTTATCAGTGGCATAACATGGTCTCGCTAATAATGTTGGTGCAATAATCGCACAACACCAATTTGATATCGTGACAGCCCAACTCCCATTGACCACCACGTGGGTCCCTGAGCTCGACTCGTGAGCAGCTGCTTCAGACAGTAGGGATGGACATCCAAGTAGAACGCTGGAAACACTGGTATCTCCTTTAAACTGAAGAAGGCATAGACAGAGGAGCGAAAAGAAAGGGCGCTCCTCCGAGTACCGAGGTCTCGCCCTGATACAATGATAGCTGTAACCAGCAGTGTTTTCCCTAACGTCATCACAAATATGCATCCACATGTTGGTGTTGTACACCAGCTATGAGAGATGGAGACCGAATAAGAAAAAGGAAAACACCTTTTTAACTATCTTTTAAAGCCGTTTCCTTCCCCCTTTAATCGTCAAATTCTAAAGGCTTTGAAAATGTATGAGAGAGAATAAATAATACCATGGTAACCAATTACTTTTCAAGTTTGATGTCCCCCAAATTTATCATTAACGCTCCGCCGAGACAAAGTGAAACCGCTAGCTGCTTGGAAGGAAGGAGCCTAATCTGAAACACTTTTCATGATTTGCCATCTACGTGATTTGTAGTTAACGGGCTGAAGCGTAAAATAAGATGTGTGAACCTGCAGTTTGGGATTGTGTCAACCCGAATAGGAAGCACCCGCCAGCCTAAAAAGACGAAAAGTGCCCCCAGAAAACCGTCACTTTGTCTAACATAGTGTCACGTAGATGGAAAAATCCCCGATCCTTATCACCAGGAAGCCGTTTCATTAAAACGTCTGCCTCCGACTGGATTCATGACCTGATTTCTTCAGCTTCATCCTGAGCCGACAGGCCGCCACCTCCTCGTTTCGATCAGCGGAGGAGCGTTTCTGGTCGCCCTGCGGCTGCCGTCGCACCGTGGATTTATTATTCATGAGTTAGTGCACCCACGCTCACCAATACCCACCCTAATCAGACAGGTTTTCCACTGAACTCGGCTCCGATCAAAGCATCTCCAGTCTTTTAAAAAAAAAAACTCAGGATATTGAAATGGAGGCGCGCCAGGGAAGGGGATCAAACTCCGGCAGATGATGCAGCTTAAAAGGCCCTCGGGCACAACAAAAAATACATTGCTTTGAGTGCACTCCTGCAGTGTTTTTTTTGTTCTGGGTACCGGATTATTTTCATGGCTCTGGGGCGATATGCGATTTTGATGTTGGTTTCAGTGTCAGCGGGTATCGGTGCAGTTTGTTAGGAAAAGGAGGGGTTGCTGGGTAATATGAGGAAGGATATACAGTGTGCGAGTTGATTTGAGAAGAGAACAGCTGGTGTCTAAGACAAGAGAGGACAAAGACCCAACACTACGGGGAGGGCGGGGGGATTGGTTGGTTGGTTGGTTATGTACCATGTTTATTGAATGTGTCTGTTGGCTCCACTGTTGTTATTCCAGCTCCTGGGGTAGATCTTCCAGGGCGATAAAAGAGGGCAAAAGAGACTTTCTCCAAGATGATGATGATGACTTATTTATAGTTAGATGAGGCTCGCTCATAAACAACAACTCTCACGGCAGCACTCAGCAGCCTCTTGCTGTCTCTTCTGTTCCTGGAAAATGATCAAACTACTGTCTGTTTTTGTCTTTACATGCACAAGAATCTCTATTTACCGCAGTCTCTTAAGAGCCACATTAAAGCATACCCTGCGTTATGGTCCATTCCACCCTATATAGGACCGTAATTTACATAGTGAACATCATAGGTAAAAAAAAGGTTTTATTCGTACAACAGGGTTTCTCTATATGCACAATGTAGTTCCATTTTGCTACATAAGAAAGAATAAAAAACAGCCGGCGGAAAGGAGCTGCTCTCGAGGCTGCTGGTTTGCACCTGATACTTGTGTATTCTTCTGCAGACGGCAGCAGAGTGAACATATTGTGTCTATTTATATCCCCATAGCTCTTGCAGGCACTCCTTGTCAACAATATCACTGGCGCTCGCTAGATGGGCACCAATGATGGCGGCTTTAGTCCCCGCTGGGCCGTGCACATCCCACACCAACTTGTGATCATGCCTCTGTAAGAGTTGACACTGAAATGTTGGACCTTACGTCTGTCTGTAAGAGACTGCATTGAAAGTCCTTTGTGGGCGACTTTGTTTTTGTTTTTTACAAGCAACAATCATCTCCTTAGTTTTACTGAGGTTAAGCAGTAGGGTTTAATTGCTGCTTCATTTAATACGACTTGCAACTAGAGATTAAGTCCATAAACTGACATTTACAATGTTTGAGGGAATAAATCAAGAGAGTAGTCATTTTCTCATAGACTTCTATGGGACCAGAGGAGTCGCCCCCTCATGGACATTAGAGAGAATGCAGCTCTAAGCCACTTTTGCATCGGCTTCACTCGTTGGGACCGCAGGTTTCCGCCTGCTCTTCAGTCCTCCAAGAAGCAGCTGAATGAAACCCTGCATCCTAAATGTTAAAACCTGCGTTCCTGGAGGCTCGGAGATGCTCCCTCACGTGGGAAAGTCTATTTAAACACCATACAGTCTCATTTGAATCATTTTGGTCTCCAGCAAACCCAATTTCTGAGGGCACACTCCTCCCTTGTACTTCCAAGTTTTAGACTTGGCACCAGTGCGTCACGATGTTCTTGTGACTGAGGATCAAGATACAGATGCACTTTGATCTCACGATCTCGCACACGCACACACACCCTCCCTGAGTGTTTTTCTGTCTCTCCACATCGCTAATTAGTGACAATCCATCTGCAGCTTTGCACCAGTGCCATATTACTTGTATATGCGCACACACACCGCTAAGGGCCCATAGGAGACACAAACACACCTTCCCTGATACACCAGCTTGTGACAGCGAGGAGTTGAGACATTTTGAGGGGTAGGGCGAGAGGGAATATGTCCACTGGAGTCCTCAGCACATTTTCATGTCCTTATATGGCTGTAAACCGTGAGGGTGGGGTGGGGGCGTCATCTCTCTCTGTTTGACATGTGACCTGGAAACAGGAAGTGTTGCGGTGCAGCAGCAGGCAGTGACAGTTTCGTCGCAGCCTCTGCCGGCCACAGTGTGTACACGTAAAAACAAAAGGATAACACAGCTTAAACTCCATCATTTAACAGCTGTGTTTGAAGTGCCAACAATCTCCCCACATTTAGCCATAACGTTTTGAAACCACGGTCCTTTAGGGACACAGTGGTGGTCCTCTGCAGACTGTGTGCCGTGCAGGGTAACGTTAGATGTTGAGATGGAAGTAGCATAGCAGTTTGCCACTCACCCCCTTTCTGTTTGATACGTGGAGGAATTCCTTTGCACAGTTCTCTGCAGTATGTCGCGCCTCTGTTTATTTGCCTTTTATAATGCAAAAAGCTCTCTCCATCTTGATGTAACTGACTGCAGCTAGCAGCCGTTTTGTTTCCACGGTCATCTTCCGGGACCGAAAGAAAACAAATGTACGTTAACTACGTTAAAATATTTGGTTGCGTTTATATAGATAAATGCATAGATTAATGCATATATAATATATATATATATATTATTAGATTAGAATTAGTCACTTACCCATAACCTTTTTTGGGTTTTGCCTGCAGGTACGCATAGCAGCTAACTTTGTCATCCACGCCCCCCCGGGAGAGTTCAACGAAGTGTTCAACGGTGAGCATCCTTTTTTATTTTTCACATTTGCTGACGTGTAAATTGTGAAGAATTGGTTCTGTTGAAAGGTCCCGCAGAGGACCTTCATCCCTCCTCCTCATCATGTCCATCGTTTAAAAACAGGGTGTCCCACCACACAGGGCAGACTAAAGATATTCAGAAGAACTGACTGAATAGAAGGCGTCATTGATGTAGCAAAGACATACAGCACCTTTTATGCTGTTAAAAAAATGTACACTAGAGGAACTCGTAGCCCCCGTTGTCCGAAACAAGACGTCAAACGTAATTACTCATTTCCACAGAGACGGCGTTGGGCTCAGTAAATGTCACTGTCTGTCTGCCTCTTATCGCAGCGCCGCAGCCCCCTTTTATCTCTGTGTGGTTGTACAGCCTCTTCACACTGAGCTAATTCACCGTGTCTGCGCCCCCCCCGCCCCGTCCCGTCCCCACCTGCCCATCCTCCCCCTCTGCTGCTTGGTCTCTGGTGTGGTGGTGCTGATCTGCTGCAATTGTCTCTCCTCAGATGTGCGATTGCTGCTCAACAATGACAATCTCCTCAGGGAAGGTGCAGCGCAGTAAGTCCCCCCCCCCCCTCTATCTGGTATCCCCTAATGGTCCTCATATTTCGATATTTGTTTGATTGCAGAAAGACTTCAAAGTCTGTATATATTTCCTGATAATCGTTATTTACTCTTAATATCTTTTAAAAATGGCATTTTATTGAGTCCGGATGATATTTCTGAAATCCTTCCATAATTCAATCACACTCTCATTCTGCATATTTTTAATACATGTTACAAATACTTTAAAAAAACTGATTTCTTCAAACAGAGTAATCGTTTGTTTCAGCTGAGATTATTTTTTATTACATCTCGCAAAATAAATGAAAGTTTAGCGTATATCATAAAGTCAAATTTCATCTCACGCACACACACACGCCCCCCTCCCACTCTGAAGTAGCGTTTTGTCTCTTCCTCTGCAGCGCCTTTGCACAGTACAACTTGGACCAGTTCACCCCAGTCAAAGTCGAGGGCTATGAAGAACAGGTGAGTTTAAGCCGAATTTGACTGTCGGATTACCAACTATGATTATGATGGGTTTAAGTCATGTTTTACCTCACGTGTTAGCGATTTAAATGAGCAGCTATACAGCGTTTCTTTGTTCTCATTCATTATCTTGTGCGTGTGCTTCTTGTGTAAAGATGGCCTACTGTCGGCACATCACAGGTTTAAATTCCCCAGAGTGTCTTCATTCTTTTAGTATTTTTCTCATTTCTCTAGACTTTCCTCTCCGTGCTGTTTGCCACCTGGTCAAGTTGTTCAGTTGTTTTCATTTTTCCTGTACCTCTGTCCTTTACTCACTCTGGTGTCGCCTCTCCCCATTTTCAGGTCTTAATCACAGAGCACGGCGACCTCGGTAATGGCCGGGTCCTGGATCCCAAGAACAAGATCTCCTTTAAGTTTGACCACCTCAGGAAGGAGGCCAGCGACCCGCGGCCCCAAGACGTGGGCGGCTCCCTGGAGGGGTGGAGGAGCGCCGTGGACTCGGCCGTCAGGGCCTACGTCAAGGAGCACTACCCCAGCGGGGTCTGCACCGTACGTCACCGCTTCTACTGTCCTTATCAACCTTTTTGGCTTCTGTTGGCGTACCGCTCCACAGCCGCTGTGTGTGGGTAACGGTATGTTTGGGAGCTGTGCACTGCGTCCCACCTCAGCGAAGGGAACCTCAAAGCGGCCGTTATCTGTGAGGAGGAAAAGCTCAGTCAGAGAACACCTTCTTTCCGTTCCCCCCTCAGATTTACGGGAAAACCATCGACGGACATCAAACCATCATCGTGTGCATCGAGTGCCATCAGTTTCAACCTAAAAACTTCTGGTATGTTTCACACTGCTGCTTCATATGCAACCACAGTTTTTACTTGTCTCGCTTTTTTCTGCATTTTGCACCACTGGGGTTTGCTGGGAATATCTTTTGTAGTTTTAGATGTTGTTCTTCCTCAGAAAGCCCAGTGGGGTTTTGTGGAATCCCCAGTGATGGTTAACTTCATTTAAAACAGGGAGTACAAGATGCTCTGAAGTCATTGCATTAATTGATTGGGTGAATCTGATTTGGATGGGAGCTGCAGCCATCCTCTTTGCTTACAGCCAGTTCACCGTAACCATCTCGCCCGCTAACCGCCATGTTAGTGTCATGAGGACGTCCAGGGACACGTCTATGCTGACATGAGGATGTGAAGGGCAGACAGATGCCGGTTTAGGGGATCAGGGACTGTTGATGTTGAGCTCATCATCGCCTCATTTTGGTTTTCCATCTTACTTTCCGATTGGTGTGTTACTGGGTCTGCCTTTTAAAGCTTGTTGGCTCCGCCCAGGGACTACAGATTGAAAAGGCGCTTTTAGTTGTATCTGGTACGATACATGTACCACGCATTGTGTGAAATAGGCGATAAAAAGAATAGACACTGTGTACTCGTTAAAGAGCTCATAAAAAAATCTGAATTGTCAGCTTTGGCTCTGTGCTAAAAGTCTGTTTTCCTTCTTCTCTGCACAGGAACGGACGCTGGAGGTCAGAATGGAAGTTCACCGTCTCCCCCTCCACCACTCAAGTGGCAGGAATCATGAAGATCCAGGTATTTGCTTTAAATCCTCCACCCTGTGAAGAAGCAAGCAGGTCTGTTGCTCTGTGGAATTGAATTGACATTAGCTGGTGTGTGTTTTCTTTGTCAGCATCTAGTCAGAACTCGGCTAAATGAAAAACAGATTTAGGATCATTTCTGTCACACTTTATGTGGAGTAACTAGTAGTTAATTCACCCGAGACACAGGGAGTTGTTGACCAGAGTGTTATTATTTAAATGTGCACAGTGACGAGAAGCTTTCCACCCCTTCAGGTTCATTACTATGAAGACGGCAACGTTCAGCTAGTGAGCCACAAAGAGGTCCAGGAGTCCATGTCCATTTCTGTGAGTAGAGCCCAACGCATTCCTCTTGAGGTCTCAATATCACAAACAACCCCCACCATTTACTTTTTCCTCTGTGTGACCTTTCCTTTTAACTGTGCAGATAAAACATGACTGAATGTCATGAATGAATGTCAGATATTGAACATATTATTCTCACGGTTAGTTTTATTTATTGCCCCTCTATGATCCAATTGTTCCCTTTTCTGGTTTCACCTTCTAATCCTGTATTGATTTTCAAACCGCTCCCTGGGGTATTCGCCCCCCAAATAATCTGCAGTCTGGAGGTGTTATTAGCTTGTGTATTCTCTGAAGTCTTCCATTTATGACCCCCCCCCAAACACACACACACACACACTCTTGAAATTGATCACGTGTCCTACCTTCCAGAATGAGGCTTCAACCGCAAAGGAGTTTGTTAAGATCATGGAGGCTGCAGAGAACGACTATCAGGTATGATTTATAGGTAGAAAGTATTTCTGTGAGGTATGTATGTATTTACATTACAGTTTGGTGCAGTACAAAGAAAACATAACAAACTGTTCTCTTAAAACCATATTGAGTGAGACCTCTTGATACAAATGAACACAAAGGTTCAGTGGACAACTTCATCTAACTCCCCTCCTTCCCACAGACCGCCATCAACGAGAACTACCAGACCATGTCGGATACTACCTTCAAAGCCTTACGCCGCCAGCTTCCTGTGACGCGCACCAAGATCGACTGGAACAAGATCCTGAGCTACAAGATCGGCAAGGAGATGCAGAACGCCTAACCAGGACGGAGAACATAGCACCCCCCCTTCCCCAAACAACGTTGCATGACTGGATAGTTGTATCGTCTTTGTACAGAAATTAGAGAAACTGGGACAAAGAGTCGTTTTGGTCTCACAGCCAGACGTCACACATTGGATGTCTACTTTTATCGATGTTATTGGGTTTTTTTATACAGACACCGTTAACTCCTGTATATCGAATCTATCATGAAAAAGACAAGTGTATTTTGTGGAGAATAGAACTTGAGGAAAATAGTATGAGACATAGGAAAAGGAGGAGGGCGCGGGGGCGAGCACTTGTATGCAAAGACATCCTCATCAAATACAATGTCACGTGTGCAATATTTATTGTGTCAGTGAGACCACAATTTTTTTTTTATTTGACCCGCCGATTAAAATAAATGTAAATTGATGTTGCGATGATTTCACTCCACTTTGCGGTTAAAGTCATGGAGACAAAAGGACGGAACTTTGTGTTCTTTGAATGGTGTTTTTGGCACAACAATCACCACTCCGTGTTCCTGTTCCTCTTTTATTTTGGTACTTCCCCTCGCCGTTGGTCCTGCGTGTTTGTGTGGGTGAGATCTGAAGAGTGCAGCGCTCGCCGCTTGAACGACTTTTTTTTGTTTTTGGGGTTGTCTTTTTTTTGACTCGACGCAGTGCGGGAAGTTTCTGTGACCACTTAGCACGCTTCATTAACAAAGTCATCAGTTGCTAAGTCATGTGCATATTGTCCAAGACAACAGAACAGAACTTGGGTGTATTATATAACAAGGCACATTGTAATATATACCTGTATGAAACATCCTGTCTGTCAGTTTGGTGATTTATTTCCATGAGATTAATTGTAACTCAAGTCACAATTCTGTTGCATTAAATGACAAATTTTCTATTTATCGGCTCATTCGATTTCTGATGCCTTTATTGTATTTGTTTTATTCTAAAAGTGACAAATACATCATAGCGTGTATTTTGAAGATGTAACATCTGCACTATAGCTGCATTTATACCTAGAATTAAATATGGCAGATTGACTTTAGTTTGATTTGACTGCAGTCTTTAATGTACAATCCAAAACATTCTTTGGAGAACAATTGGATGAATGAATTTCCCACACATGAACCAGATACATTGTATTATATTACATGAGCAATCTGTGATGAAAAGAGAATGACTTTCTGCCCATCCTTTTTATTAGTGGTGATAAATAAATCATAACTTAATCTGGGCTCAAACACACGGGCACAGACTCAACGTGTTAAGACCGCTGGTTGTTGGAGCTGTACTCGATGGGGGGAGAATAACAGCACGTATCTATGGAAAGGCATGGCCCGTTATTCAGCATTTTAGATGATCAGTTTGCTAAGGCGCTGTACTGATAATTAATTAATTATTTCCTGGTGACTCCTATGTGTACGTTTTTTTAATCAAATGTTTAAGAAGCTGTGTATACGTTTTGTTCAAATACATAAGCAGAGGTCCAGACAGGTATTTTAAAAGTGTCTGTCTGACGGTCTGAGAACGGCGCAGTGCAGTAGGGTGAGTGAACTGACAACTGCCTGTTAGCCTAATAGGTGTCCGTTCAGTAATATGCTCGTCTCGTTGTGGGTTTATTTTAGAGGGGATTTTATTTATCAACCTATAAAAATTCTCAAAACTACGATATCATATAAATTGTTTCCCTCTGCCTGTCTTTCCAGTTGAAATTGCCTTGAGATAAATTAGGTAAACCGGGGACAGCGACACCGTGAGGCGGCCAAAACGAACTGTCCAGGTTAGCTAGCCGGTGGCTAACTGCTAATGGTTAGCTAGCCGGTGGCTAACTGCTAATGGTTAGCTAGCCGGCTAGCCCCCGTTCCGCAGACACGTCTACACCACCAGTCCTCCGCTGCTGGATACTGGTCACATGTTGCACTGCTGCTGGAAGAAATGCGATCTACGAATACGGATTTACACAAACTGAGGTAAGCCCCGACACACGCGCACCATTCACAGTGTCTCCAGTTAAAACACATTTTTTAAAGCTTTGCAAACGTCAGCCAGCTCTTGTTAGCATTTAGCTTAGCGAGATGAGAGGCTAACACGTAGGCAAGTTTAAATGTAAAATCTTCTCGCTCGGGGAAAACGTGCGCGTGTGAGCGTCCACGCGATGTCCCGAACCACCGTGAGAGTTACATCTCTCACAGCCTCGTGCCGTGTTGTTTTAATTGAGTCTCCATCATGAGTCAGTGACAGCGCTTCGTCTGTGGTACTCCAGACTTTACAATGCATGTCCTCCGGGGGGGGGGGGGGGCTTTTAAGTGAAGTTCAACACGGACGTAAAGCCCCCGAGTGACTGCTTGTGGACCTCGGAGTGGTTTCTCCCCCTCCCCGTGGATGGAAGAATGGGCTCTTTTAGTAAAGCCAGCTGGCTCCGACTCGAGAGGACAGGAGAGCCCGTTGGACGGACGGACGGACGGACGGACACACACACACACACACACACACACACACACACACACACACACACACACACACGGCGGAGTCTGTGTGGAAGCGGGGAGAAGTTTGTGTGTCCGGGTTGACCTTGTCACTTCTCGCACAGGAAAGGTGTTGATGCGTGCGCGTGCGTGCTGCTGGGTCCTGGACCTCCTACATGAGTCTGTGAATGATGGAAGATTATATTTATCTTTTATGTTTTTTGAAGTCAAGCGGCTCTGAGCCCTGGTAGATATTATTTGCTACCTCCTATCATAGCAATTATCTTCTCAATAAGCTAATCTAATGGATTGTTAGTTTTTTGTCATTTTTGTCTTATTATGTTTGCTATTGTTTAATTGTTGTTTTAGTTTTTGTTTAATGTTTTGTCGACTTGTACAAATACCCCTGAGAACGAGCTACTTTATATCAAGGGGTTATTTTTCCATACAAGGGATATATGTACTGTGTAATCATTTGGCTGAGTTTTTTTCATTTTGGTTGATTTTTGGCTTTATTCTTTTAAAGTTTGACGATGTCACCACTCCTTTCAAACAGACTGGTACTTACTCAAATGATTTCCTCCTCACCTGTTGGTGTGCTTTGCGTGAAGAATGAGGTATTTTACCACCAGGTACACGTCTCTTGAAGGGCCATTAGCTGGTGAGTCAAAAATGTAAATTTGTGATACGGAGTACAACTGGCTATGGAGTTTCATAAGCAAATGAGTACTGCAGACTCCTCACATTCGGAACCTTTTGAGCTTCTTTATTTCTTTATTTTTTATAGATATAACACATTATTTCCATGCTGAAAAGTTGAGCTTTTGACCTCTGTTCCATAGTGGGATGTCGTACACAGACTGACCTCCTATTACACTACTCAAACTGAGAGTAACGTGTTCTTTTTATGACATACTCTCTCTTCCTGTTCCTCAACCACACTGGCTCATATACACACATGTGTATTTTGCTTGTTTGCCCTTTACTAAGTACATTGGTGAACGGCGGGATTGCCCCTCGACCTGACCAGATGTCCATTACAACTCTCACTTTCTCGCTTCCTTTGCTTTTGATTTAGCAATTAGCTTCTTGTGTTTTTTTCCTTCTCAGAATGGCTTTTGGCAGGACCAGAAAACATGACGGGTCCTTTTATTAAATGCTGTGTTGCTTCTGTTATTTGGTAGAATGTTCTGTTTGGTTTCCTCTTTCAGTTGATGCCTTCCTCGCATTGTTGTTGAATAACGGTGTCAAACTATTTTATTCATTCATATTTGTACTTGATATCTTCTGCCCAGCTTCAACGTAGCTGCCCTAAAGTTATAGACATGACCTGATTTGTTTGACGGACGTCACATAGTTAGTATGATCAGCTTCAGACTGAGCCAATGCCCAATATTTATCCTCAATCTGAATAGATCAACATTAATGTTTAACATGGACTCATGTCAATTTCAATGTTTTTCCAGGTTTTTTTTTCGGCGATCGCCACCGAGCTAAAAGCTGAAACGTCAACTAACGGTCGCGCAAAATCTAACCTGTTACTTTGAGCGTGCAGTGATACGGAACGCTTGGGTCAATGTGAACAGCAACTGTACATTATCGCTGAATAATGTACCCCCCCCCCCCTGTGACTCACACTGAACCCATAAGAACAAGGGGAAAGTCAAGTTCCTTACTCTCAGTGCAGCATAACCAGTGGCAGTTAATGCACTGTGGTGTATTTAGGCTATTACGAGGCTATATTGGTATCTCTAGAGCTTTTATGTGTGAGTGAGAGAGTGAAGTTGTTCTCTTACCAAACCTGAGAGCTGAAAGTGGGCAATGCTTTGTCGAAAAGATAAGATGATAACCATCTCCCAAATAGCAGCGTACATTTTAGAGCTGTATTCAGCAGAAACACAATGTTTTTCACCATCAGGGAGGAGGAATGCGCTTTTTCCAGCTAAATAATGAAAACATAACCTTTTGTCATCCCACCACAACAGAGCACTGACTCCAGGAGCTGGCCCTTGGCAACAGAGACTAACAATAAGCTGTGTGTCATGGTCGGTTCCATGCCAAAGAGGTTGGTTAATCAGACGAGCCACAGCCAGGTGTTTGTTCTTCTCTGCCCAGCTCTCTGCTTTGCATGCAGACACAGTTTGATGAATCATCCTGTACTTAAGAGCCTCCAGATTTGACTGCCTCTACACATTTCAATATATGCAAAGTCTTTGACGGGATGAATCCGCCAGTTGCTGGACACCGTCTGCAGGAAGTAACTCATCAGGTGTGTTCTCGTACGGTTATCACGTTTATGGGAAGGTTAAGATTAGACTTCTTTGACCGGCAATTGTGTTTTCTGTTCGGTAGCTGGTAGTTTACACTTCTTTATTTACAGGATGTTCATGGTGATGTTCTTTACCTTTTGCTCAATTTGAAGTAATTTATGTTTGGCTAGTTCATGACAGGATTATAATCTACCTCCTAGAAAATGGCAACTTTCATGGAACAGTTGCACAGCACTCTATTCATTACATCAAATCATGGATGTGAAGGACTTTCCTCAATATGTCAACAACAGTTTTGGAACTCGTTCCTTCAGCATTTTAATGTCTTTTGAGATGTAAAAGACCAGCTCTGATAAAGGTGAGATAGCCCAAATAAACCTTTGGTGTACTTGAGAAGAACATTGTTTGGTGAAAACATGTTTCTGTTCGGTGGCTTAGCACCCATCGTCCATCCATCCACCTCCGCATACGCCGCCCGTCAGTGTGTAGATCGCCGAGCTCAACAATGAGCTGCTGGTGGCACGGTTTCGTGCAACGATGAGTCTTTGTGGAAAAGGCATTATCGTTTTGATGTGCCTCCACGGAGCTCCAACGGTCAGAGCATAGAGAGATTTACGGAGTGTTTTGTGGGGCCGGGGTGGAGCAGCGCTGATGGGGAAGAAATGGCATTGGATGGCGTGTCTGGTTTTTCTGGGTTCAGACGCATTCTGCGGCTGTAATGTTCCCCACAGACTTCTTTTTTTTTTCTCCAGGCTGGGGTCGTAAAGCCTCGACAATGAGTCTTTCCACAACTCTGGGAATAAGAAACGGCCTTCAAGGAAACGTCACAGTAATGCAACCATTTCCACAGATCACACTGGAGTGGTAAAAATCCAATCCAGAATCAAGTTGCAGTATTAAAAGTAGAGAGTGACAGAGTGGAACCCTCTGAGTGGGCAGAATGACGTGCCACCACATATTCACAGCAAGGCCAGATCCGACCGGTCAGGGAGGCTTTATTTAGAACGTGTGTGTGCTGCTCCGGTAATGTGATCTCGGCCACATATGTTTACCCTTCCTTTGACGGGGCCCCAAAAAAACCTCACCTCCGCCATCAAAGTCTTGTCTCTGTGTCTGTGTTCAATCAGCCGGGGGCGGGTGAGAACATCCACATCGGAAAAGCCTGCAGCACCCTTGAGACTTAAGCACGGTAACGCGGTAATTCAGGGCGAACCCTCCAAAGCCCTCACAGCTGGCTCAGTCGAACCACCAGGCCAGCAAAGGGCCCCGGCCAAGTGAGGGAAAGGTTGAGAAGCTGCTACGTGGGCACGCCAGCTGCACAAAACGGGTGGAGGTGCAGTACGGGGGAATGAGGTGAAAGCCTGGGTGAACATACCCCCCCCCCCACCCCTCGCTAAACCGTTAAGCCGTCGTGATGGGTGGGAGTGAGATAAGGATGGGCTCGGAGACAAACTTAAGGGATTTAATTTTTTTTAAAGAATGTTCAAAGTTGAGATGTAAACCGAGCGAAGGTGAAAACTCCTTTTTTTTTTTTGTATTACTCGTGTGTGTACACTTTGGTATCCATCCATTGTGGGTCTGCTCACCAACCCACAAACTGAAAAAGACAACACAAATATGTTTCTTGTTGGCTGCAAACAAGCACATATGCTTGAACCGTAGACTGTATACACACAAAAGCACAAAGTCCCCGTGTGTCACCTGTTGGTTTCTTGTGGCCATATCTGGTATGCAGAGGATTGACCGAGAAGATGCTGCATCAGGACCTGGTTGCAACATATCAATCAAAGCATCCCCTGCTTCATAGTCTGTACATGAACCATAAATTACTAACTGTACATCATGCTGTAGTGAAGAAGACAAACTAGAGACTAAGACCATAAACTAATGTTTACAATGTTTACTGAGGGAAGTAGTCCTTTTCTCATAGACCTCTTTAGCAGTGGTCCCCAACCACCGGGCCGTGCGCTCGTCCCTCTGACAGTTTTGCCGACCAGCGAACACAGAGCGCACCGGTCAACGAAATATTGTCTGCCATGAAACCGGTCCGTGAGGTAAAAAAGGTTGGGGGACCACTGCTCTATAGGACCAGAGGAGTAATGTGTCATCATTGAGTTGATGACACATTACCTCCCTTTCTGTGAAAGTTGGTTTCTATGGTTTCTGTTCCATTTAACAGCAACAGAAATGAGAAGTTCAAAAAGACAACCTCCTCTTGTGTGCGGGACGCAATGCTTTGTCGAAAAGATAAGATGATAACCATCTCCCAAATAGCAGCGTACATTTTAGAGCTGTATTCAGCAGAAACACAATGTTTTTCACCATCAGGGAGGAGGAATGCGCTTTTTCCAGCTAAATAATGAAAACATAACCTTTTGTCATCCCACCACAACAGAGCACTGACTCCAGGAGCTGGCCCTTGGCAACAGAGACTAACAATAAGCTGTGTGTCATGGTCGGTTCCATGCCAAAGAGGTTGGTTAATCAGACGAGCCACAGCCAGGTGTTTGTTCTTCTCTGCCCAGCTCTCTGCTTTGCATGCAGACACAGTTTGATGAATCATCCTGTACTTAAGAGCCTCCAGATTTGACTGCCTCTACACATTTCAATATATGCAAAGTCTTTGACGGGATGAATCCGCCAGTTGCTGGACACCGTCTGCAGGAAGTAACTCATCAGGTGTGTTCTCGTACGGTTATCACGTTTATGGGAAGGTTAAGATTAGACTTCTTTGACCGGCAATTGTGTTTTCTGTTCGGTAGCTGGTAGTTTACACTTCTTTATTTACAGGATGTTCATGGTGATGTTCTTTACCACAGCTGTGTGTTTGTCCCATTATGCCGGCGTCTCACCAGTTTTGTGTCACCTCTGTGTGAAACTGGTTAACGGACACTGGTGTGAACGGGTGTTGTGAATCTTGTTAACTTGTTAATAGCAGGAGAAACGATCAGTGATGGTGGCAGGTGACCTGGAAATTTTTTCTACCTGCATCAGCTCATGAATGCGGCGCGTGTTTGTCAGATACCTGGTGTCTAATTTCAAGCCCTGAACACAACAAAAGCCCTGTGCTCCGAGTTCGACTAATGAACCAGGATGAAGAGGATTTATGAATTACTTTCATATCCTCGCATTCTAATGCGATGCAACTCTACTACCTTCGTAACTATGCGAGTAAAAAGGAGAATGTGCTTAACAAAAGTATCCCGGAAGGATATTTGGAAGCAGCCGTCGTTCCTGCATCCAAGTCCCTCTCTGAGCATTCTGTCTCTGCAGCCATTCATCGGTGCTTTTGATTCGATCCCGGCACGGACCAGCCAGAGCAGCCCCCCACTTTGACCAGCTGATGTCAGCAGCGCTCTCGGCCCGGTGGGGGCGGCCAAAGCCGACCTTCCTTTCTGAAAGGCAAACAGTGCGTCTGTGGGGGGGGGGGGGGGGGGGGGGGGGGCAAAATCCATATTCTCACAGCAGCCTGCTTTGAGTGCTCTGAATTCAATCAGGAAATGATTGGTCCTTATGTTACATCTGACCACCAGCATATAAGCCTGTGGCTGGGTGGAGAAACATTGTGTGGGGGTTGGGGGGGGGGCATGATTTAGTCATGCTGACCTTCATCAAATCTATTCAACTGGCTGACTTTTCTTCCTTTAGAAAATGTTGCCATACCTTTTTTTTTCTTTTGAAATGATTTGACGCATCATGTGATTGGTGCTAAAACCGCGTTGAGTCATTATAACGTCAGGATGAAGACGCACACAGTTTTTCAAACTCTTCTTCAAACGTCCAGTCTGGCTTCTCTAATAGACCTCTTCCTCCTCCTCCTCCTTAATATGTCCTTCTCCTCTTGGCCAAGGATGGCTTATATTCAGTTGCCTAGCAACCAGGAGGAAAGGCTTTGGAGGGGTGTTTTGGGGGTTTGGAGACTGGGGTGGGAGGTGTGCATTGTTCAGGAATAGATACAGGGCTCATCAATGCAGTCCTGCTTGAGTGAAGCATCGTTCCATTACTTGGTATCTGAACCAATTAGCAGCTCCGATCTAACTTGCCCCCCCCCCCGTCTCCAATAACCACACGTCATGCTTGACTCTCCGCTGCAGAGGAGGGGGCTGTGGATGGCAGCGGGACCAGCCAGACTCCTTCTCCTCGTGACGGATGTCACGGTGCGTTTTATGCAACAAAGAGCCCTTTCAGTGTGACGTCAGGATGCTACGTCCCTCCGTCAGATTAAGCGCCGCTCCGTTCTGCTTTGGTGTCCAATCAGGTTACCCGGTCAGCGAATGAGTTTACATCAGAGGAATCGAATGAACAGGGTGAGCGCAGGTTGTCCCTGCGTCTGTTTCCTCCGCGAGGGACGTGAGGTTCTGGCAGAAGACGCATCGACAGGCTGCAGAGCAAAAATAGCAATTAAAAAGCCAGATGGGTGCACAGCTGCATTTAGCAACAACTACTGGGAGTAAGGAGTCCCCGAGGCGCTCCCTAACCACCAGTAGGTGGGTAGTTTATCCGTGATCCGTAAACTTTAAGAAATACAGTTGGTGGTAGGAGAAGTTAAAGTGGGAAAGAGGGAACTATGACACGTTTAACTTCCCCACCATTATAACTATTAATGCCAGAATAATTTAAATTCTGTGTATTTGTGCAAATGTCCACTGTAAATAACCCCTATTACAGTTTACACTGTCTTGCTTAAACATATAGCCTGGAGGCTTGCTATAACAAAGGCACTGACTGTAGTTTTGTGAGAGGTATCCAGATTACATTTTAACAATCCTTTGTACGGCGGCATGCTCTCCTCCACTTGGGAATGCAGATAATAATAATATTCGGTGGCGTTCGGATTCCCTCTTGCCCACAATACACAGATCTTGCTGTGTTTAGACGCTGGCGAAACATTCTAATACTGCGGCGGCCAAAATGGCGCTCACAAGGCCTCGAGACTGCCGGCCACGAGGGGACGGAGCGCCGCGCCGCAGCGTGATTGATGCATGCCGTTACAGATGGCAGAGTGTCATACAGATCCCAGCTCACCTCTCAGTGGCGTGTGTGAGAGCGAGAGAACCCCCCCCCCCCACCCAACTTGTGTAATTAACACAACCCATGGAGACATCTTAATTGAGGACGGAGGCGTTCAAAACGTTCATCTTAAAAACCTGACTGCCGGATGAGAGGGTTGCTCAGAGCACACTTCCACATCTTTTATGGCACGGCGTCCTGCCGTTAAAGGTATTTAAGGCATTAACGCCACGATTCCAACACTGACGTCTCCACATGGAAAGTCCCATTCTCCCAGTGAATATTGCATTCTTATCAATAATTTAACAGCCATACATTTAAGATTTTTTTAAATCGGGCTCTTCAGTATTTTGATCAAGTAACTAACACAGCTTTTAATTCCACATGTCGAATACATGTTCAATCATCATTGAAGTCAATATAATAATGGGAAGTTAATTAAAAGACTTCTATTCTGGAATTCATAAGGGAAATATCCGATTCATATACTCTTCAAGAGGAAACATTTTCCACTGTAGCAGGAGATGAGAAGGGGTCTCTTGCTTCTGGTTGATCGACAAAGTTAGGAGGGAGGGGGGCACAGACATGCGCGCACACACGCACACACACAAAAGAACAGAGCCCTCCGCCGACCTACTCCACACGCTAGCTCTAGCTTAACCCCACATTGGGGGGGGCACAAGGACGTCCGGCTGACACCCGCCCGTGCCCCCCCACAATCTATCTAGGTCACCACTGCCCGTGCATCCTGAAGAGAAAGTGGGGAGAACTCGAATCATTTAGATTGAGAGCAGAAGGCGGAGCTCCATTATTTGAGCTGAGGTGACTTGAGAGCGGATTTACTGTTTTTGACCAATAAGACTTCCTGTTTTCTGCTTTTTGAATGTGACAATTTGCCGTTTGTCATATGCGACAGCCAAGTGAATATTTAGTGATGTCAAACGGAGGAACAACCAGCTAATAGAAGACATGACCGGGCCTCTGAGAGCGCAGGAAGCCAGCGTTTCTTCACCGTTATTTAACGGGACCGCCGCATATTGCCGGGCGACGTTGGTTAAAACTCAGCGCTCGTCATTTTTAAAGTAGCCAGCCAATCAGAGCCGCCCCCCGCCCCCCCCCCCCAGAGCGCGTGCTCTACGTTGTGCCGTATCACAGCAACCAAGACTTTACTTTTACAGTTTAATGCTCAGCTTGGCATAATGCATCTATTCATTTCTTTTGTCACGTGGGCAGAGGGAGCTTTTGTTGTCGATTTGGTTGCATACATGATTTGCATTTTGGTGGGTTAGGTGAAGCGGAATGAACTCGTGGATAGAAACACATTTAAATCCACCATTTGTAGTAAAATTGTTCAATGCTCTCTGTTGTGGTGTTGTGTATTGTGGTCTCATCTGATAAGGCCGTGTAGCTGCAGGGGAACAAAATGATGTCAACACGTTATTCTACATTTCTATGATCAAATTTGTCGCTGCTTGTCCGGTAGTATCTTGTTGTTGTTGTTTTTGTTGTTTTTTTAAAAAACATTTTCATTGGTCTGCTTTGCTTTGCTCGCTTTGCTGCCTTGCCCCCTCGACCCCAGCTGCCCCCATCCCCCCCCTCTGTCTCTTTTTTTTCTACCCCCCCCCCCAATATATTCCCTGTCTTGTTCCTCCCTCAGCCTACCATCTCTCCTCCTTTCTCCGGCCTGCTTTTTTCCCGTTGCCCTTCCATCTCTTTCTTCCCCTTTTTTTCCCCCCCCCTGCTTCCTTCCCCTTGTCTCCTTCCCTCTCCATCTGGCAACTGATCACATCAGTTTTTTAATAACCCCTCCCCATAGTTGTGACATCACTGTTTGCATAGCTATTGTCTTACAACGGCAGCAGCTCCTCACCAGATATTTCGTTTTAACCCCCCCCCCCCAACCCGCCTTCTCGCTCCCTTCTCCTCCCCCCCCCCCCCCCCCCCCCCCTCCCTCTCCCGCTCTCTACCCATTAGTAAACACTGAAGTGGAATGAGAGAGTGGCTGAAGCGAGACAGAGGACGGAGGCTGCCGAGAGCGATGCGACCACGTCGCCTCGTCCGGATTTGATCAGTTGTTCCTCGGCTGTGAAGGATATACATTTTTTTTGGTGTTTATTTATCGGTTGATTTGCTCCTCCGGCGGTCCTCTTGTTCCCAGACTGAGTGTGTGTGGACTGGACGGGTATCGGCGTTGGGGCATCCGACCGTCTGCGAGGCAGCGACGGCCGGCTGACGGCATTGTGTTGCTTTGATGACCCCTGCTGTGTAGCTGCCTGCTCATCAAACCCCCTCCCTCCCTCTTTCTCTCTCCTTCTCTCTCACCCTCCCCTTGCTCTCCACTGTCTTTCCTCCGCCTCCTCCTTCCCCCCACCCCCTCTCTCCATCACAGGTCCCGGCCCAGCCATGTTCGGCACAGAGTCCTCATGTAAGTACCACCAGCATCCTCCTGCCTCCTCCTTTGTGTTTGTTCGTGTAACGTTTTTTCAAATGTTTGTATTTTGCGTGCTTTTTTTGTAAGGGGGGGGAGGGGAGAGAGAGCAGTGTGGGGGCTGGGGGGGAGGAGGCAGGATTTTTTATCTTCCCCAGTCTATTCTTGCATCGCCTTCCTGTTTTGCCTCCATGGTCGCTAGTGGCTGATTTTGTACGGACACAAATCTGGGATCTACCATTTTAGCACCACGAGCTTGCTGGTCGCGCTGAGCTCGCCGCCTGCCTCTTTCTCTCACTCCTCGCCTTGCTGCGTGTTGGTGCGTGTGTTTGATACAAATATATGAATATACGTATTTTATATGCATGCGTGTGTGTATATACATTTATGCTATCATCTCCTGCCTGTATGTATTTCAGTCCTCCTAAGCGTGCCGGTTGAATGCCGTTTAAGTGCCGTCTTTGTGCACATTTTTATGTGTGTGTGTGTGTGTGTGTGTGTGTGTGTGTGTGTGTGTGTGCGTGTGAGAGAGAGAGAGAGAGAGAGACAGCCAGCACGCCAAAAGATGGATGCTTTCGTCCCGGAGTTGCACGGTTTTCCAGCTACCCCACCCTTTACTGAAAACGGAGCTCTCAGATCGATACCTCAATGCCTCGCTCCCCTACCTGCTGCGCTGCTTCAGGGAAGTCTTAGCTGATCCGATCGATTCTGTCGTGGGCCGAGCGATCGGATGCCCAAAGTAACTTCCTTTCGGCTGAGGGCGGCCAGTCTAGGGAGAGGGGGGGGGGCTTTGTCTGCTCCTTCGACCCGAACGACACCGCCCAGTACTCTGGAGGTACCGGTACGGATCACGTTCTTTCATCCCACCAAAGGATGAGTTCTTGCCAATTATTGTTAAGCCTGTATTGTATTTTAAGGTTTGCTTGGATGGTAAAAACATCTGTTTCTGCCTTTTTATATTTAATGTATATGGATACTTACGTAATAATAAATGATTATAAGAAATATTGGATAATGCAATCATGCTCCTAATGCCGAAAAACACACCAGCCAGTGGTGGAATTTGGCTTGGTGCAAAAACGAATACCCCGAGGCCCACAATGCATTGGGTGCATGAGACCAGCTGCAATGTTTAGAGCTCAGCATTTCCATTACTGAATTACACCCGTTTTTAAATGTAGCTGTAACCTTAACGGGCGCGTTATCTTGGCCCAGACGAGGAGAAGTGGTCCTCTCCTGGGAATCTTTGTGCCGAAACTGTTTTTTCATCGTTGACTCATGAGGAATTCTATCGTGTTATCGAGTAGGAATTTCTTTGGTGGATAAATAAAGTGACTGGGAGCCCGACCGAGCTGTGTAGGTTCAGCCCGGTAACTCGGCAGCGTTTGTCGAAACCCTCTGAGGTGAGTGGACCCCCCCCCCCATGGGGTTAGGGCCTCAGCCTCTTTATTGTCATTGATCTCCTTAAGTGGTGTGACTCATCTGTATGACCGTCTCTGTCATTGTGCAACACCAGATCCTTATCGTTTCATAGTACAGTTTGCAGGGTTTCGTGGTACTTTACTGTGGTCGGGTCAAACCGGCTCTGACCGACTATTGGACTGTAACATGCGCTGCCGTCCTCCCGCTCGGCCTTCTGCTCTGCAAGGGGGGGCTTTAGATAAGATCAAGCTCCGACTTGACGTATTTGCTTCTGTCATAGTGTCTTAAAATAAGCGCATTGATTTGAGACACAATGCGATTGCTGTGAATGTTCTATTGCCAAACTGTCGCTGGAGGGGAAAAACAAATCCCTCCATCAACCTCTTTGACATTTGACACATTGCCGGTAAGTATTCAGGTTTCCGTGTCGCCGGAATCCAAACGAGGAGATCTCCGTTCCGTCTCTCTGACGACGGCAGATGGAAGAGGGACTGAAAGCAGAGAAATCACATCTCAACATCTTGAGAGACGCTCGGACTTGTTGAAGTGCGGCCCGTAGTCTTGCATGCTGGCAATGCAGCCTCTCCTCTGCTCTCTGCTCAAAGCCTCTCAGAGATTCTGTCGTGTGACGTTTGGAAAATCCATCATGGCTTCGTACTTCATCGGACGAGCACCGAAACTTATTTTTACAGGATCTTGTTACTTTAAACGGTTTACCTGGGACAAGATTTCAAATGAGACATTTATAAAATACCATCAGGTATTCACAGCCGCTGGCGGTAATAAACGGTGTAGTCTTGGTGTTTCGCAGGTTCCCTTAATGCACCGTATGCCTCACCGTGAGGAAGTGACTGGGATCATTTAGTTTACGGCCCATTGTCACCCATCATCCAGCTGTTTGCGGCAGTATCGTATCCACACCGGCATCTCTACTCAAGTGCTTCCATGTCTCGTGTAGTCAAACTTCTGAACCTCCGGCTCCTGGGAAATAAGACGGTTATTACACCGGCGTTACACAATCCGCACGAATCCCGTTCGTTCAGTCACGCTTTTGTCTGCAAACAGATTTTGTGTATTGATGGGCATTTTATGGCTTTATTAGGGAGTCATCAATAGAGGGAGGACAAGAAAGGAAGGAGCGGAGACGAGCAGTTAGCGAGAGGTTTCACTGTGAGGTGACGTAGTTGTATTAAAAGTATACAATAATATGGAGAAAACAGTCATTGTCTAAGAGCAAATGTCTGGTGCATCTGTGTTACGTATCCATAAGTAATGAATCCTGTATTAATCATAACCATTGATAGTGATCCAGCCTGTGTGCAGCAGAACTACATCAGTTACCCTCCTTATGAATGAGAACGCATTACTTCCTGATCATGTTGCAGATTGAACCGTCTTCTGTAATCTAATACGTAGCGTTGCACGTGTTATGCAAGGCTTCTTCTCACTAAGAGTGATGGGAGACAGCAATACTCCTTAGTCAGATGCTAAAAAAAAGACAGAAAATGATAAAGATGAGCTCGGGAAAATGCAATTTGCAAATGGGGGTATGTTTGATGATGGCAGGATGGCTGCAGGCCATATCTTATATCACTTCTATTTCTCATATCACTCCAGCGTTGCATAAGTGCTCTTTCATCAGTGCTGTGTGTGTGTGTGTGTGTGTGTGTGTGTTTCTAGCCTGTTGCCCGACGAGATGACATCATCTCTTAATGCAGGGATGAGCCTCTGATGGGCTCTGACCTGCTCAGGAGGCTCCAGGTTAGCACCTTGTCTTCCTTCTGTTGTAATAAGACGCTTACCAAAAACTGCCGCTCGATGAAGGCTAGGGCAGAAAAGCTCATGACGCCGATCAGTTGTCTCCGTTGCCACGGTAAGTATCCGGCGAAAGCGGCGGAGCGCTCGGGTTTCTGTGGTTGTTTCTGTCGATTCCGCTATTTCTGTCTCCCCGGAGCCCGTACGGTGGCTGGAGCTGGACCGAGGCCAAAACGGGTCCGAGCTGACATCCCACGGAAGAGGCGCGAAGGCGCTCTCGGGGGTCGTGACCTCTGACCCCCAATCCTCACCCGACAGACGCGCAGGCTGGAAACCTCTCCTTTCCATTTTCAGAGCGCACACTTGAATCCGTTGTTGTTGATTGTTTGGGTTCAACCTTTCATTCCGACTGGAAGTCACTCAAGGGCGACCAAGAGGAAGGAGGAAGGGCCGGGCGGTGTCCCGGCGGTGTCCCGGTTCAAACGGTGTACTGGAATAAGATTTCCATACGGTATGATTTTCTCACGTTCATACCGGTGTTACACTGTGACGTTGCCCTTCGGCAGGCGGCAGCATTTGTTTTTACACGTCACGGAGGAGCTACTTGTCTTACGCGTGTAGAGATTGAGTCATGCTCATAACTTTATAACAACAATGAATAACCCACAACAAACACTCTTTAACATGGTAAAACACCACACAACAAGAAGTAAGACACAACAGCTCGTGACACATAAACAATTTGTCAACAAGTTAACTCGCCGGTGAGCAAGTTGGCCAGCGAGCAGCGAACAGCTGTTCGGGTAACCGTGGTCCTTTTCGGGGTCAATGAATGAATGTGTTTACTTGAAAGAGCAATACCGTCACATACCGGGATACCGTCAGAATCTTTTCTAAATTCTAAAAAGAGTAAATCCCCTGATATGGATTTTTGGCCCTAACCGCACAGCCCAAGAAGGAGGTTTCTGTATTTGTTGACAAGCTCAGTGGAAATGTCATTTTCAGCTGATCTTCAAGGAAGTTATTATATATGAGAGGTTTATTTCTCATTCATAACAAACGCTAAAGGCTTTTCATTCCCTTTTTGTATGAACATACTTATTTTAACCTGGTGAGGACATTTACCCGCTGCTCCGTTGCCTCCATCATTCGGTGCTGCAGGACTACGCAAACCACCACAAACCTGGAAACGTTTTCCATCATCTAAAGTCGTTTTGTTTTTTTACTGGTGTCCATATATGGATCCAGGGCCGTTTGTGAAAGTATTCAGCGGGACCGGCTTGCAGGCCATTAGCTGCTGCCATCCATAACTTCAGCCAACAGCAACAGAGCGCCGGCGCTGGAGTTTTAATGATCGGAGGCTGGGCCGGAGGGAGCTGATGTCATGCTGCCGCTCCCCCCACCCACCATCTCCTCCACCCCCTCCGCCCCTCCTGCTGGCTCTGGATATAACTTCTTTGGGCATACTTGTGTTTTCTATTTGCCTTTTTTGGAGATCAACTTATACAACACATGACAAATACTCGTCATGTGCGTCCTCATTTTTGTTTTTGCAATCGTTTAGTACCTCATGGTAGGTATTAAGAATAGGAAAACGTTGGAAAAATGGTAAATACTGGCACAAAATGTTTTTTAGTAGACTTTTGAATTGATATATTACGATTATACTTTTGATTCAAGTGGTCCTTTTTACTCAACATGTCGCGCCTTCAACGTTCTGTATTTCTACACATTCGCCCTTTTTCATCCAGTGATTCAGGCAGTCAGAATAATCAGAAGAGTGGGTGGACTCATCGTGATGATGGGTCCTTTAGCTCCTTTCGTTTCTTCTTCTCTTTCTCTTGGCGTCATCGTGCCGGCGTCGACCCTGTTGGCGTAGCGGCTGTGCGACACCTCCACTGGCACACGGTGCAGGAATCTCTCATTCCGCCCGCTGCAGTGACCGGTCTCCCCCTTGTTCAGTGTCTCTGAGCTGAACTGCTGCCAACGGGGCCTGGAGCAAGGCATTAACCCCGCTGACTGCATGACAGCTGGTCAGCTGGCCTTTGGGCAGAAGTAAAAGTGTCTCAACAACTCACAGCACAAACCGCTTCTCCTCAAATGAATGAATAATTCACTAATAGCTTTTTTTTCTTTTTTCTTTTTTTAAGTAAAAAATATTCTATTCAACAAATAAAATTGAATCCAAACGTAATCCTCACAGAGTATTAGCCGTTAGCGCTAACATTAGCCTAGGCTAATTGAAATGGTTTCTCCCGTGAAACAGCAGCATGTTTATGTTCTCTGCATGAAAGCGTGGTGGGATTTGCTCTCTAGCCAACTATACAATTTAACAACATATAATACTTAATAATACTACCCAACGCGGAAACGTCGTATGTGTCCTCATCGTCATCACAGTGATGGACGGTGATTCACAGCATTCTGCAATAAGCTTATTTCCAAGTCTACAGAAAAGCTCCATGTTCATAGGCCTGTCTACAATATATATATATATATATATATATATTAGACACATTTATTTCTATTACATTCAAAGGACTGAGACGCGACCGTCTAAGTCTGCACTGAGGAGGCTCCTCCATCCGTTGTGCTGTAGGGTCGTTTAGGGGTTGTCATGGTAACCACTGCAGGAGGAGGCTATGGAGCACCTGCCCCGCCCCCCTTCATTAAAATCCTTGGTATTGATTGGCTGGGCTGCTATCTACCATCACCTCCCATCTGTATTTATTCTGCCTTGTTACTACAAGGAAAAGCACGAAGAAACCGGCTCTCCATTGCGTCAGCTAGCTGTCACTCATGGGCCGCGGCCAATCAAACCATACCCAACCAAACCAGGGCCCCCCCCACTGCCAAATGTGCCATACAGGAGGCAGGTTGCTGCTGCTGAGAATGCTGTACGGATGTGGACACCCAGTGGAGAGACACAATCCTGTTTTGTGCTGGAAAAAGGAGAGAATTTCACTTTCATTCCGTCTGCCAGAGGTTTTTGTCTTTGCATCTGAAGGGCGAGCGGGGGGCTCGTTAGTGGCGTTCCAGTGGAATGGAGGGTGAGCAATGACACGCAGCCAGTCGTCTGGGAACTGTGCGGCGGCTGCGTTTCTTTGTATTGTGTACAGCAGGTGGGCCAGTAGATTTTGTATTGATATTCATGAAGTGGACGGTTTGCTGTGCGTGTGCGTGTGTGTGTGTGTGTGTGTGTGTGTGTGTGTGTGTGTGTACACAGAGTGGCATGTTGAGCAGAGCAAGATTAGAAGGGCGCGGGGAGGGGGGGGCATTATTCATTCTTTGTGTTTATTCTCCTTCGATGTCCCCAATGTTAGTTTCCTTTTATTTACTTTCGTTCTCTGCGCTTTGAGGACATAATTAGAAATGAATGTTTTTTGACAGATTGTCCTCGTAAACCTGCTGCTTTTTCAACATCTTATTTGTTGTTTGAAAGAAACACTCCTGGGGAACGGGAGGCGATTTCAGGGCTCCAAAAAGCCATTTGTCAGTTGAGCTCTGTTTGTGTGTCATGTTTGATCTCCTCCCGTGTCTCTTCTCCAATCCCGGATACGTTGTTGTTCTTGTTTTGGGTGTTAAGTCAAAGAGCCTCCCGATAATGACGTCTCAGGTTGGTCGGCAGCGATCGATTAGTCCTTTCTTTACCGAAGCTGATCAGCTTCACACACACACACACACACACAAGCGAACACAACAGCAGGACAGAATCTGATTAACCGTGTGTACTCCTTTCTGTTTCTGATGTAGCAGTCGACGCCCCGCTGTGGATGTAAACGCTTCGGATCTCGTGTCTGTACGTCGCTCGGCTCGTTCCTCGGTCATTTCACTCCAAGCAGCCAATCAGAAGCTCATATTCGGCAATTTAATCCCTTTATTTATGTTTTTCGTGGGGAAGAATGTGATTTGACCTTTTTCAAACACACAGCGGTGGAAACATTAAAAGCATTTGTCACGAATACGCAACAAGTCTGATTTGTTCTCTTTTGTAGAAAAGGACATAGGTGTGTGTGTGCGTGCGTGCGTGTGTGTGTGTGTGTGATAGCAGTTCAACGGTTGTGTCTCGGCGTGTGTCTTTTTATCATTCCGGTCAGGCCGTCTCCCCCCGTCCTCAGCAAAGGTCACGTCTCCTGTTGTCTCCAGTGACATTTAGTCCTTCAGTCTGTCTGTTTGTCCCTTCAAATCATCACGCCGTCCTCCCAGCATGCTCTGCTTCCGTACTGGTGCAAACGCACAGCCGCCTCGTGCCGTCCTCCAGTTTGGAATCAATGAGTGGAACCGTCTCCCAGGAGGATGAGTCCAGATGTTTGAGTGCCTAACGATGCGTACAGCAGTTCGCTGCACCGACAGGAAGCACCGGGTCACAAAAAGTTCCCTCGTCGCCATGACACCCGAGCATCCCACACAGCTAATTGTGTGGCAGTCTTGATTACATTTTTAGTTTAATTTAGTCTTAGACTGTGATATATAAATAGTGTTATAACACCGAGGCTGTAATGACTCAACACGAGGAGGGAATCTGAACTCCACCACACCTCTTCCCATTAGGACAGATTTAACAGCCCAACGAGATATTTTCTATTTTATAATGGCCATTCTTTTAAATCAGCCATCTTGGACTAATTGACAAATCGAAAGCTGTGAATACTGCAGAAAGCTGTGACTTTAATTTGGATCCTGGCCTCCTGGCCGTATCATTTCATGCAAATGGTCCAAATGTCAAATGATGACTTCATTATTTTCTGACTTGCCGGAGAAGACGAGGGTCGGTGGGCCGACGGCAGCTGTTCCTCCTCGGCTCCGTCTGAGAGCCCCTTCTGCAAGGAGAGGCTCCACTTCACAGCCGTGAATAGCTGCCCAGCTGCACTCTGTGCGTGCGTGTGTGTATGAGGGAGGGGGGGGGGGGGGGGGGGGTCTTTGTCCCGCCCTCCTCTCACGAGACTTCATGGACATTGACGTGGTTTCTCCCAGTGGTTATGAGCCATCGTATCATCCATAAAGGATGATTCTGAATGGATCTGCTGGCCTGGAGGACTAAACTGTCTTTCACACCTCTGAGCTGCTAATCTCTCTAAACGGATCGTTACCTTCCCCCCTCCCTCAGTCCATCAGGAGGAGGCCAGCTCAACAAGGCTCGGTAATAACAGAATCAGCATCAGGGACAGCCTGGACGTCGCTCATGTCCTGCCGCAGACTAAAGAAACGATAATGAGTAGAAAGGTTGCGGCCTCAAATGTCATCGACCACTTTGGTGATCTGATTTATTCCTGCGATTCTCCGCCGAGATTTTAGTTCTAGATTGAAAGCAGATGGCAGAGAAGGACTCTCTTCGTTCTGCCAGGATATTAATATCACAAGTGTTTACAGACACACTCGCTAGTGGTGGGGGGGGGGCTTTTCAAGAGGGGAAAAGGTCATCTCATGTGTCCCTCCTTCCTGTGTCCCTGCAGTAAGCATGTTCCTCAACACGCTGACGCCCAAGTTCTACGTGGCTCTGACGGGCACTTCCTCCCTCATATCAGGACTCATATTGGTAAGAAACACGCCGCTCACCCAAAGACCACCTTGTGGTAAACGTATTTCTTCATGTTGCTGCTTGTAGGCTCCACAGCTGGAGTGGAATCAAACCTGCAATCTTTACCTATTGTTGAAATAGTGTCGGCTTATATTTAATATATATATTAAATATACTAGACACACTTAAACCGATAAATGAATATTGCAGATGGCGTTAAAATAACGAAGATGTTGTTTGTTATTGAGCTGATGGTTGTCTTTTTCTAGCTCTTAATTATCTCTCGTGTGCACGTCCTGTTCTATCTGTAAAATGTAATTGGCTGGATCTTTCTTGGGGTGTTCTACCTCTGCGTTAAGGGGACTTAAATTGCTTATGTGGCGAATCCGAGTAGAACCAATGATGTTTTTATTGAATGAAACTCGCATGAGCAGATTCACTAAATCTCTCTCCCTTTGCAGATATTTGAGTGGTGGTATTTCAGGAAGTACGGGACCTCCTTCATAGAGCAGGTGTCTGTGAGCCACCTGCGCCCCCTGCTGGGCGGGGTGGACAGCAGCACCCCCAGCACCTCCAACACCAGCAACGGAGAGGCCGATTCCAACCGACAGAGCGTGTCCGGTAAGACGAGAGGCGGAGCCACTGCTGTGACATCACAGCCAGCGTTTCCCCCCCCCCCCCACACATCAGGTGTCTCATAGGTCTAAGAAAGTGTGTTCTTTACTACGAGGGAACAAACAACGGAACACGTGGACAGAAAGTTTCTTAAAATGAGACGTCGTCATCATCATGCAGGCAGTGACTCCTCCCCTTCAGGTCATAACATGTATGGATATTATCTGTGTGGTGCAAACATGTTTAAAGCCTTTTAGCTGTACAAGCAGTGGGCACACTGCTCAACACAAAGTGGTAGGAAGCCTTCACAACATCTCAAGTGCAGATCCCTTTTTGGATCAACAAATTATGCTGAACAAAGTGTTCGATATTTGTTTTGGTGTCTAACAGGATTATAATAAAAGGAAAATAAGGACGAGTCAACACAGATCAGCTTTTTCAGTTGTGGTTTATTCATTTAATGAAAAAGGTTGAACTGGAACGGTGATCTCCTCATCTGATCAGTGTGTTGCAGCATCATCAAGTGGGATTAAACAGGATTACGTGTGCCGTAAACCACAAAGCTGCCAATCAAGAAGAAGAGAAGCTTTTAATTATTCCGGCTCCACTAATCCTGCGTTTTCTGAATAATAATTTTCTGTGTAAATAATTATTTAGTTTGTGAGACGGCTTTCTTTATTCTTGTGGTTGATTCAATCTCAGTTCATTATTACATTGTTTTTAAAGTTATTTACTGAGGGAAATGTGGGATGATTTCTTTGTTTTATATCAATGAAGTTCTGGAGGGCTCTTCATGGGCGTCTTTCACCATGTCAGCAAAATGAAACTCTTCATAATTAGATACCAATTACCCCCCCCCTGTCTCCCTCCTGCAGAATGTAAAGTGTGGAGAAATCCGCTGAATTTATTTCGTGGGGCCGAATACAATCGGTGAGTGTTTAGAACTTGTGTGTCTCCTCCTCCTTTCCTCTCTCTTCTTCCTCGTTAGTCCTCCTCTTCTTCACTGCCGCCGTTCTTTTGCTCACCGGTCTAATTATTCCACTTAAACGTAAACTCCAGTTCTCTCTCTACCTGCTTTGTTTTCTCCTTCATCTGCACGTCCTCATCTGTTCTTCTTCTTTTCCTCTTCCCCCCCTTTCACTCTCTGTGACGTCACGATCCCACCGTGTTCTCCTCCCAGCATGCCGAGCGGCATTTGACCCTCTGCTGTCTTCCAGGTACACGTGGGTGACGGGTCGAGAGCCGCTGACCTACTACGACATGAACCTCTCGGCACAAGACCACCAGACCTTCTTCACCTGCGACTCGGACCACCTGCGGCCCGCCGACGCCAGTAAGCGAGCGCGGGCGTCCGGGCGGCGTGTTGGTGGGAGGCGGCGAGGCGAGCGGCTCTAACATGTGACCTGTGTTTGTTTGTTTGGTGGCAGTCATGCAGAAGGCCTGGAGAGAGAGGAACCCACAGGCTCGCATCTCCGCCGCGCACGAGGCTCTGGAGCTGGAGGAGTGAGTCCTCCCCCTCTTTTCATAAGGGAAAGCTTCGACAGGGTCCGTTGGTACTTCATTTAATGACCACCCCCCCCCCCGCCCCTCTCCTGCAGCTGTGCCACGGCCTTTATCCTGCTGGCGGAGGAAGAAGCCACAACCATCATGGAGGCCGAGCGTCTCTTCAAGCAGGCGCTGAAGGCCGGAGACGGCTGCTACCGCCGCAGCCAACAGCTGCAGCACCACGGCGCGCAGTACGAGGCCCAGCACAGTGAGTGGTGTGCGTGTGTGTGTGTGTGCGTGTGTCTGTGTGTGTGTGAGCGCGTGTGTTACATCCTGGGTCTGTTTGCCTCCCCCAGGAAGAGACACCAACGTGTTGGTGTACATAAAGAGAAGACTGGCCATGTGCTCCAGAAAGCTGGGCCGCACACGAGAAGCTGTTAAAATGATGAGAGATGTAAGTACAAACACACACACACACACACACACACACACCGAGTAGCAGATGCATAAATGATGAACCCTGTGTGCATGTGTCGCCCCCTGCTCGGTATTACATGTAACAACAGTTGTGTGTTTTCCAGTTAATGAAGGAGTTCCCTCTCCTCAGTATGTTCAACATCCACGAGAACCTGCTGGAGTCACTGCTGGAGCTCCAGAACTACGCCGACGTCCAGGCCGTTCTGGCCAAGTACGACGGTGAGGGGCCGAGACGCGCGGCGCTTCTCACTGACGTTAACCCGCGAGCCAAAAAGAAATCCATATTCTGAGACATCCCAGGATCTGCAGAATGCAAGCAGAACCCTCCGAGGTTCACTGATGCTGTTTCCTAATATCTTGTTGCTGAAGCATAATGGGTGAGGACAGTTCCTCTAGCGTTCTCGCTGCAGCTTCTTGTGACATTCGGCTTCGTTGAATCCAAAGAGGAGAAAACATTTTTCTCCCTCTTCCATCACCTCGGCGTTACGACGTGTGTAAACATCCAAAAAGCAGCCTGAGTCCTTCGGGATGTCTCTGAACACAGAGTGGATTTCTTTTGGCCGTTCTGCTCCTTTGAGACGCACTTTCTCAATTTGTTGTGCAAATGTCCAAAAAAAGGCTCCGACAGCCGAGAGGAGTCTGTGATCACATGACGCGACTCGCGGGAATGATGTAAACGTCCCTTGTGTCTGCTGTCTCCACAGATATTAGCTTACCCAAATCTGCCACGATATGCTACACAGCAGCCTTGCTCAAAGCCAGGGCGGTGTCAGACAAGTGAGTACCCGGCTGTTCTGCTGAGGGTTCTTTTCCTTTAACACAATATGTGTGTCTTTGCATACGGATGCATTCATAATGCTGATTGTAGTGTGTTAATAAGATTAATGTGACGTTCTGAGCTTTTATGTGGGTTTAATAAAAAAGCACTTTAATTACATAGTGTGTGTGTGTGTGTGTGTAGATTCTCTCCAGAGGCAGCATCCAGACGAGGGCTGAGCACAGCAGAGATGAACGCAGTAGAAGCCATCCACAGAGCGGTGGAGTTCAACCCCCACGTGCCTAAAGTGAGAGACACACACACACACACACACACACACACACACACACAGCACCTCAAAGCGGTGGTCTAATCCTGTTCTTTTCTTGTCGTCCTCCTCCTCCTCCTCAGTATCTGCTGGAGATGAAGAGTCTGATTCTTCCTCCAGAACACATCCTGAAGAGAGGAGACAGCGAGGCCATCGCCTACGCCTTCTTCCACCTGCAGCACTGGAAGAGGGTGGAGGGGGCTCTCAACCTGCTGCACTGCACCTGGGAGGGCAGTGAGTGTGCGCACACACACACATACACTACTGGCCACGTGACAGATGGCACAGCGTACTGAGGTGTGTGTGTGTGTGTGTGTGTGTGTGTGTGTGTGTGTGTGTGTGTGTGTGTGTGTGTGTGTGTGTGTGTGTGTGTGTGTGTGTGTGTGTGTGTGTGTGTGTGTGTGTGTGTGTGTGTGTGTGTGTGTGTGTGTGTGTGCAGCATTCAGAATGATCCCGTATCCTCTGGAGAAAGGTCACCTGTTCTATCCGTACCCCATCTGCACAGAGACGGCCGACAGGGAGCTGCTACCCAGTAAGAGACGCCCTGGCACACACACACACATGCACACAAGGCGTATTTACACAGTAACTTGAGTTTAAATATTCCCACTGTTTTTCAGCAATATCACAAAAGATGAAAACAGTGAAAAACTGTTTTTGTTTTCGCTGTTTATAGACCATAAACTGTATATAATGTTGTGACTATGGACTATGAAATATAAACTATAGTGTTACTAGTAGTTGCTTTACACACACCGTAAAATACTGATGTTGTTGTATTTATATTTCTACATTTTATTTTGAAACGAAACACCACAGTCTCTAGACTCATCTCATGTTGTTCAAATCTTAAAAACATCAAACAAATTAAGTTAAAGTACAGAAGTTTCCCGAGGGAGCTGAAAGTATGAATAAAAGTACCTCAGATGTGTACTTGTGTGAGTGTACGTTTGAGGAAGTTGAGCTTTGATTGGATTATTTGTCCAAACATTTGAGGATGATTTCCTCCAGTAATTATGTTGATTTTATCCGACTAAAGATTCTGTGGTTGAATTTGTAATAATTGTGATGATGAGACAAATTCCTGAAGTGTGTGTGTGTTTGTGTGTGTGTTTGCGCTCGCTCAGCAGCACGTCCGTCTTCAGGCACAAACTTTCACTTTATTAAATTGGCTTCTGGCCAGCAGCAGCGGCACACTGCTGTGTGTGTTTTAAGAATTCATCAGGATTGCTGATTCTTTTCTCGCGCCTCCTTGTTAGCGTCCGAAACAATTGGCCGTTTATACGAAGTGAGCGTCGTCACGGCGATGTCGCCTCATTGGTTTGTGGACTGACCTTTAGGGATTTCCCCGTCGCCATCTTGGATGCAGGCCGCGGTGGTGTTGATGTTTTTGTACTGAAGAGGAGGAGTGACGTGGAGATGCTGAGAGACCTGTCAATCCCAGTGGTCCCGCCCTAAAGCATCCCCTGCTTTATGTTTGACTCTGAACGAACCACAATCTACTAAATAAACATGCTGTATTGAAGAAGACTTGAAACTAGAGATCGAGACCGTAAACGCATGTTTACAGAGGGAATAAATCCAGAAGTAGTCATTTTGTCATAGATGTCTATGGGACCAAAGGAGTCGACCCCTGCTGGTCACTACAGAGAATGCAGCTCTAACAAACGTTTGCACTTCAATGCAACTGCTTTGTACATGACTACTGTGATTACTTTAGTAACAAGGACAAACAGAATTACTTTAGTAGGTTACCTGGTCAAAAAAATCTTGTTAAGTACATTTTTAAACATACTTAATGTGAATGTATAAACTAACATTATATTTGTGTGTGTGTGTGTCTGTTTGTGTGTGTGTGTCTCTCTGCGTGTGTGTGTTTGTCCCACGTGGAAGCAGTGTTTCACGAGGTGTCGGTCTACCCGAAGAAGGAGCTGCCCTTCTTCATCCTCTTCACAGCCGGACTCTGCTCCTTCACCGCCATGCTGGCTCTGCTCACACACCAGTTCCCCGAGCTCATGGGAGTGTTTGCTAAGGCTGTGAGTCACGCACACGCACACATACACACCAGAGCCTCCTCCTGCTGTCACTAGCAGCTCCTCTCATGGTCATCTTCCCAGCTGATGAAGCTCTTTAACAAGTTAGGTCATTTGCAGCTTTTCTGTTTATATATGTCTTCTCTTGCTCTTGGCTCCTCCCCTTCTTCTTCTAGTTCCTCAGCACGCTGTTCGCTCCTCTCAACTTCATCATGGAGAAGGTGGAGAGCATCCTGCCGTCCAGCCTCTGGCACCAACTCACCCGCATCTGACCCGGACCCCCTCCTGGACAGAGACCGCTGAACTGATTCCCGGGGGAGGGAGGCGCTGGATCGGACCAGCGCCCCCTTTGTGCCAAGAGGATCGCGCTCAGAACCGAACTGACAAAAAGGCAAAACACTGGAATCCAGAGTTGGTTTTGACATGTTTGCATTTTTGGGGGGGTTTCAATCATTTAAATCTGTTCTTTTGTTGTACAAAGAAAATAAGGTGACCAATTGCCATCATTTGAAAAGTGAAAAGACAAAAATAAAAATACAATAAAGAACTTTTTGTGTAATGCTGCAAGCCGGCTTCTTCCCGACGTTTTTTGATTCCTGCCATTTTACCGGCTGTAACGGCATCGGGCCGGTGAGAAGCCCCAAAACATCTGGAGCAAAAACAGCCGGGAGGTTTGAGTGTTCATCTCTTTAATGCCTCGTGTTGGAGACAGTGAACTTTTCTTATTAAGCGCTCCCTTGTTTGCATTTTAAAGAGGATTTTGACATTCACGCAGAATAGTTACGGTTTTTGATAATCCTTTACGTCCACTTTTTAAATGATCACATGACTATAAACACAAAACAGAAGCGTCCGTTTTAACACCATTTAAATACAAGATGAAAGAACGTCGCCATCTTTAATAAAAATGAATGTGGCCACGCTGCTTAACCTCAGTGAGTTTGAGTCCTGTGACATTCCCACGGATTAATCTCACACGTTACTCTGCTAGATGTCTTCACAGCTCAAGTCTCTAAACCAGCGATTCCCAAAGTGTGGGAAAGTACTGCAGGTGGGCCGCGAGAGGTCATTTACAATAAATAGTTTAATTTTCAATTTTTAAAAGTTTGAAATTAATATAAAAATATGTATGATGCGGCACATTAGTTATGTGAAACATTAGTTGATGAAGCACAAACAATTTAAACGGAGAGATTAATAAAACAATAAGGCTCTCGCTCGAAACGGCTGCTCTTGTCCGCCTGTCGTTAACAAACGGGGCACCCTCTTGTAGTATTAAAGTAAATATACCGCATTGTCCGCACTCCAAGGCGCACTTAAAAGGCTTTAATTTCCTCAAAAAACGACAGTGCCTTATAATCCGGAGCGCCTCATATATATGGATCAATTGGTTAATCGGTTGATCCATACTGGTTGTACACGGCGCTCAAGGCGCTCTGCCAAACATGACAAAGCTCGTCTACGACGGCGAGATGCTGAGCGGCGCTCAAGCGCGTGAGATATGGAGCTGCTTTCAGGGCGCGTCGGGGAAACAAAGCTGTCGTTCTCGCCGAGCACTTCATGAGATTAAAGAGCGAGAGACGGTGCCCTTTTCTCTACAGTAGCTCAACCATCTTAACAGGGAAAATAATTCTAACAGCAGCCGAAGATTTAATGGCGGCGAGGGGGCGGCGGGAGCGGACGCACCTCGCAGCATCGATGGGACCCTGAAAGCACCGTCTCCACCTTACTGTCAAAAAGAACAACAGCGAGCGCGTAGAAAACTCCTTCGAGCGCGAGCAGAGATTCTCCGAGCAACGAAGTTCACGTTTCGCAGGCGAGCAAATACCTCGCGAAGATGAACTTTTGTTCGCGCGAGGGACTTTAGCTCGCGGATGTTTGATTTTGGTTAAATTCTTAAGGTTATTTAATCATTATGTTTTGATCAGAGTTGTGATTAAAGGTTTAGGTGGGCCGCGAAAGATTTTCAGATTTCAAATTGGGCCGTGGCATTCTTGGGTTTGGGAACCGCTGCTCTAAACGTGTTATTCAAGAGGCTTTTTAAGGAGTGGACTGAAGGCGGAGCTCCCGGCTCTCCTCTCCAGGTACGAACCCTTGATGTCGCCCCCTGCAGGTGGGGGAGGAAACAGCGATAAAGCTCCATGGACATCTATAACTAAGTCTTAAACCTAATAGTTCCAAATACACGTTTGATATTGCACACATTATTTTTGTTTATAGCTGGTGTTGGGTTTTTAAAGCAATGACTTATTTATTTTTAATAATAAATCCGGCAGCTGTGAAATGTTTCTGCACATTTCATCACAATGAATCCGCATCAAGTGCTAAAAAGCAGCTGAGAGGAAACGGAAGCTTTTGATTGGTTGAGAGATTTGAAAATTCTCAGTGTCCTCACAAATCCTTTATGTTCCTCCACCACAGTGAACCTGCTGATGAAACGAGTTTAATGGTGAAAAAGCTATTTCTCTTTACTAGACATTAGCTGTAGATTCAGTTCAAAGCTTTTAAAATGTGACCCAGCATGAAACGTCTGCCCTGATGTTCGTCTGTAGGAGAGGTAGGAATGACTGTTTATCGTTTGACCTTTTCAGGCCCCGCCCCTCCGAGCTAACTGGCTGCTTTTTCCTTTTGATAGAAAATAGTCTTCACCTACACACTTTAGCTTCTTTCTTCATTTTTTATTAACTGGATTCATCCTTCAAACACGTATTAATAACCTTCCTTTCTGACATACCATTTTTTTTTATTATATTATATAGTATGGGGGGGTTGCCACAGCTCTGAAGGCCCGAGGCTTAGCGAAGGGTCAGTAAGCACAAGCAGTAAAAAAACACGCACAGATCTCCCCCAGTTTGATTGGCCGGTCACGTCTGGTCTTTACAGGTGTGCACGTCCACCTGCTGCTGACAGTCGCTGCAGCGCACGGCGCAGCACCAGTGGAACTTGCACTCGCACTTCGTGCTCCGGCTGACCCGCGACGTGTCGTAGCCTCGACCGCAGCACATGACCTCACAGCCGTCCACGCCGCGGGACGTCCGGTTACAGACGCGCCCCCCCGTCCCCATCGACCCTGTAGGGGGAGAGAGTGAATATTAATAAAAGGTCCATAAACAATAAACATAACCGACTACGGTTGAGATGAACTTTAATGAAAAGCATCCTGGGATTTAAGACGTAACTCAGGTCCTCTAAAGGTGGCCAGTCTCAATGGGAGCGCAGTATTAACGCCGGCTGCTCCGCCCACACGAGACGGAGAGGCTGAGTGAGATGAGAGACTGATGAGAGGAGCCGTCACCATGAACACCCCCCCCCTCAGCGGTTCATTTCACAGGACACACATCAGATGAACCTTCAAAAAGTCACTTGCATTTTCCGAGAGACTTTCTGCTTGTTACATAAATAACCAAACCCCTCTGTAGAAATACACTTTTACAACAATTTACATCGGTTCAAATACATTATATTTAAGGCTGATTACAATAGTTGGATTCAACTCTGAAGGTACAAAACCTAGAACATACGCCTCTGGCAGAAACCTGTCAATCAGCGTGTAGCCCCGCCCTAAAGCATCCCCTGCCTTATGGTCTGTTTGAATAAAGCATCAATTACTAAATGAGATCGAGACCATAACCTCATGTTGACAATGTTTACTGAGGGAATAAATAAAAGAGAGGAGTCACTTTCTCATAGACGTCTATGGGACCAGAGGAGTCGCCCCCTGCTGGTCACTACAGAGAATGCAGGTTTATGACATGAAGCACAGGACTCACTTTTCAAAAAACGTTTAAATAAAAGTTAAGAAAAAAATAAATGACACAAGTGTCGTCTCGAACACTGTTCAGGAATTTGCTCTGTGTTTACATTCTGCGTTGTCAGCCCCCCGCTCAGGTAATATGTCTGGGCATGACCCGAAGCCCCGCCTCTCTGCCCGCCCGTCGTCTACGAGCGCTGACATCACAGCCGCAGTCTTCCTCACGGCGTCTGCTTATTGAATTAAGATGAGGGGGCGCCGAGAGATGAGTTTAGCACCTGAGCCTCGCCGGGGCCGAGGGAGATTGATTTCACACTAAAAGAGGCACAAAGGGGCGTGTGTGTGTTTGTGAGGGATTGGATTTAGTATCAATGTGTGTTATTCAGAATGATTCAAGGTGAGTTTGCACGTCTGTGGGCGTTATTTTACGTTTATTATATATACTGTTAATATTGCAATTGTGTATATATATATATATATATATATATATATATATATATATACACCAGCCAATCATCTGCAACTAGCGTGTTCCTACTGGTTAGCAGCGATGCCGTCTCCATGTTGAGGGCCACGTGGAGACATTCCGTATGCACTAAGCCCCGCCCCCAGCCCCTTCTGTGTCCAGCTGTCAAAGCTACGTTACCATGGAAGCCACTGTTATCAACGGTCTGCAACTCAAGTTCGAAGGAAATATCCCAGATGTGGAGATGATTGATCAGTGACAGCAGGTATAAAAGATCAATGAGAAACTTCTATTAACGAGGATCAGGACTAAACCACCATGACATCACTCTCCACCAAAGAGGCCGAAGCTTACGTCACATAAACTTTAGTCTGCAGCCGGAAACAGAACGACGACATGTTTAAATTAAACACCAGAGGAAACTCTTATCGGACTCTTTTGGGGCCCATTAGATGGCGGAAACCATCAAAACTAACTAACTAAACAAATTTGTTTCAGTTTGAACAAGCTTTCTTTCTTTTTTTGAACAATCTTTCTTTTTTAAATTAAATTTTAAAAAAAAATTAAATATTTAAAAATTTAAATATTTAATTTAAAGTTTCCAGATTCAGAGAAGCGTCTCACTTTGACACAAAAACACACTAAGCTGTTGTATCGTGATCTGACCTCAACTAAATATTCTTTGTTAGCCAGTGGTGCCCTGAGGTGTGTACGCGCTTCCGTTGGTGGTGATTTATAGTGATCTGTGGTCCTCTAAGGTTTCAGCACACAGAAGTGTGTAATGGGTCTTAAACCGGCCGACACTCGATCTGCTGCCTGACAGGCATCAACGTCTCTGTTCTAACACGCACACATGCACACGCAAAGCCTGATGTTTAACTCTTAAACTTAAAGAAAGTCTGAAGACGCAGGAATTACCTCACAATCTACTTCCTGTAAGGCAGCATTAGTTTTGATCGTGATTGCAAACAAAACTTTGCTTCTCAATGCAACTTTTGCTCGTTCAGTGAAATCTGGTTAAACATGTTTGAGCGACGCAGACCTCAAAGCCACCAGACTAATATCTATTAGCAGTACACAGCGAGAGTTGCTGGTCCAACGCCTTTTTAACCCTTTAAATACAATAACAAATAGAAGAGGAAGAGGCGCATAACCCCCCCCCCCCGTGAAGGTCGCCGTCGTGTACCTGACTCGGGGTCCCAGACGCAGTAGTCCGGCGAGTCCTCCAGGTACACCAGGTCGTTCCCGCTGGGCCGCTTGAAGTGCGCATGCGCGGCGGTGAAGCCGGTGCCGTACTGGTTGACGGACACCTGCGCGGCGCCGTTGTACCGCCGGCGCAGCTGGTCGCCGGTACGCCGGAAGTCGGCCATGGCGAGCCAGCAGGTGCGGACGCTGCACGAGCCGCTGACGCCGTGACATTTACACTCCAAGGTCATGAAGCGCTTCACCGCCTGGCGAGGGGAGGGACAGGAAGTCAGCTTATTGCTTAACCCATCTTTCAATTTGAACCTTTTATGCGCAAATCTTCTCTCAGAGCGAGTAAGATTCATGTTCACAAGTTTGATGAAGTTCTGGAATCTTCTTACAGACAAAACGCGCTTCCCGCTCATTCCATTAAGTGGACATTCTTTAACATTTCTTACCTTCCTGCCGGCTCGGTTGTTGTGCAGGTTCATGAGCGCCCGGGCGTCCCGCCCCTTCCTCTCCTTGGCGTCCACGAAGCCCTGGCTGAAGCGCACGGCGTGCTCCACGTGGTCGCTGCAGCCGCCCCATTCGAAGGAGCCCCTGGCGTCCCGGGACGAGCCCGTCTTCCTGGGGTCGCAGGAGCAGGAGTCCAGCTCGCCGCGGCTGCAGGCGCGCGCCAGCGTGTGCACCACGCCAGCCGAGGAGATGGCGTACATGAAGGCCACCTCGCGGCTGCCTGGGGGGGAGGAGGGTGAGACGGTCACGTCACGTCACGCTGTGGGAGGGGTTCACCTCACTGAGTCTCAGGGCTCACGTCCAGATGTGCAGAAGTCACTGCAGGACGCAGCCCGTCTGCACGCACTGTCACCAGGATGCTCTGGAGGGCGGGCTTAGTGCCTGCAGGCTTTTTATTACCTATTAGTCATTCGTAGTTAGAAATTAAGGAACATAAGAATTCAGACCAATTAAAATGAAAGACAATTAAAAACAAATTGTCAATGCATAGCGTCTTGCTACCAGTGTGTTAGGTATCGGTATATTAAATAACTGCAACACACACGTGCATGCACACACACACACACACACACCTGGGCTTACCCGAGCGTGGCTAATGAGGAGAAGGACAGCCCACCAGAGAGGATAAAAAACAGAGAGGCCACTCCTGTGTAATTGTTTGAAATTAGCCCGCTGACATTGACAATAAGGCGGGGGCCGGGGGCCTCGGTGTGGCACGGCCGGGGGCCCGGCTGGGAGGTCCGAATACCACGCGGCTGATTAGAGGCCCCCCGACATGAAACGGACTAAGTGGAAGGATCTGCCCGGCGGGTTGAACCCAAAGGCATGGGAGAGCGGCATCGGGCCGCCGGCTCCTGGTCGCTCTCCACTGACAACAAGCAATAGAGGGTCCTCGCAGGAGGAACGCGCTTTACAGAACGCTTCTTTCCCCAAACCCAGAGAAAAGAAACAAGTGCAAATTGCTCCTCATGACCGTCATAACATGTTTTTGCTTCAAACAATCAATCACCATGAATCAATAATCCAAACTGTTGAATAAAGTTACTGTATACACACGGCGTTATGAGATACGAATGGTTCTATCACTAAAAAGCGTTGCACTTGAACTTGAACTGAACTGTTCTGAATCAGCAGCTTTGGCGTATTGATCCTGCAGGTCAAATAAGATCAATTTCTCTCCGACTGACAAATATTTTCAGGCCTAAATCCGAAATCACAATATTACTACAACAAAGTCCCGAGAAGCACGTTAACCCCCCCAGGGCGGCGTGATAGATGTGGAACTGTAAAGTGAGATGAGGTGCGGAATGCGATCCAACCTTCTGAGGAGGACAGGAGAAGAAGAGGAGGATATACCTTGAAGGGAGGATCAGTTTCACCAGAAGCCTCGGCGCACTAAATCACCGCTCAGCCGGTTGTTTGGATTGTCGCCGTTAAATCGGGAAAACGTGTTTGTTGCCGTTAACAAATCGGTGCTTCAGAAAAGGACTCAGCAGCAAAGGTTCTCTCCGTGGTCCTGGTTGAGGTCAATGAGGTCCACGTAGCATGCGAAGCCACATGGACAAACATCATGGAGATCGCGTTATCATTCGGTGTCCCCCCCAAGGAAACCATAGCAACGCATTCTCGCGCACCGGTCCGTGCAAAATAAACTTCCATCTTCCCGGGACACCACTTACAAAGTTTAGGCAATAAAAGTTGTTAATTGTTGACGTTGTGTTTCTTTAGTTGGAGACAGATGAATGGCCTCCTGTTGGGCATCCTGATGATGTGGATATCATACGATTAGGTTGCATATCAGGTGCTTCATCGCTAAATAAAACTACACTTGTAAATATTACAACCTTCTAAATGCTACGAATTGGACTTTTAAACGAATGTAGCTTCCGTGTGCTAATGAAGTCACCAAGACGTGTTGAAGCATTAAAGTAGCTGAACTTCAACAGCTTACAGGAAACAAACTCTGATGTCAATTTAAATGCTCAAAACCTCCCTCTCCCCGGTGAGGCTCAGTGACTTGCTTAAGGGCCCTCCGGCAGGCAGCATGGACACATTCCAGTAACAGACTCTCCTGCTGCTCGAAATGAGGATTCTATTTTGAAGGATAGTCACTCACTGCGCAGCAGCAGGCGTCCGAACAGGTTGTGCTCCCTGGCCGTGGTGTTGCAGTTCCAGCGGTGGTTGCGGAACTGGTGCTGGCACTCCGAGATCCAGTCCCTCATCCCGGCCCCGATGGCCTGCATCACCTTGGGGTGCTGGCGGCACAGCTGCCGCTGCTTGTTCACCAGGCCGGGGATGTTGTCGCACATCACCTGGGAGCCCAGCGTGCCCATGTACCTGAGGACGGAGGGAGAGTCCAACGCATGAACATCTGGAGGACAAGGTGGGGCTTTCTGAAGCAATCATCAAACGAAGGGAAAGCGAGAGATAGGAAACAACATCTGGAGGAAAATGTGACAACGCTATCCGAGTTCTTACATGTTAGGAAGAACCGACAGATTGTTAGGTGCATTCAAGAAGACAGAAACTGAAAAGAACGAGTAAAAGAAAATCCAGTGACGTCCATCTCCCCCCAACACGTCCACAGTCCCTTGCAGAACAACGTGACGAAAGACCTGCAGGGATTTCCCCTCAGCGAGAAGCCAGAGGAGGAGAAAAAAAAGAAATGAAAGAAAACGATCTGTGCAAACAGACTGGGTATCACAGGCGGTGTGAAGTCTGGAGAAATGCAAACATAACCTTTGAGGGAAGAGAGGAAAGACAGCAAAAAGAAATTTAAATAAAAAAAATATTAAAGGACTTTATCCTGTAACCTATTCGTCCAAACATTCTGTGTGTCAAGTCATGAAGATAAATTAACTCAATTCAGACTTTAAGGCCTACATATTAAAGAAGAATGACAGAGAGAGGAGGAAACCATACTTGTTTATAAGTAATTTGAAATCAATAGAAATCAGGGCACTCACCACCAGGACGCATCGACCTCGGCCGTCAGCCAGCAGATCGCTGCAGATAAATAAATACATATTCCACCCGGCAATAAGTTCATATTAACCAAACGTCGATCATTCCCACGAATGAAAGACAGAAACAATAGCAGTCGAAGTCCGAAATGGTTGAATCTCCGAAAACGACCCGCCACCCACCCCCCAAAAAATCATTCAATCTTGGATTAAAAATGTATCATCACGCCGTCGGGGGGCTGCGCGTAAAAGCCATGTCCCCGTGATGCGCCCGCGAGGAGGGCGGAAGGAAAGTGAAGCTCTTAATAGTCGGTCCAGCCGAGATGATGCGCCATCAGCTTTAAATTGCTTCACGCGAGGGGTGGGCACGGTCCCGTCTCAGGAATGAGATGTCTGGGAGAATCTGTTCAGGCTGGTTTGACACCAGACAAGGCTTTGGCCCGCGTCCAGACCGGCGCTATGGAGCCGCGGTTCCGCGCGGGATGGGGGCGCGTCACTCTGACTGCAGTAACGCGCTGAGGGAAGGTCAGACAGACAGACAGACAGACAGCAAAGAACAAATGACGTTAAACACAACACAAGTAGAAGGTGACGGATCGGAGCCCGATGGATGACGCTTTTACGCACAATTCATCTGGTGGGTTGCGCGTGTTTTTGCGGACTAGACGTTTGAAGAATTTACCTTTCAGGGTTCAGGGGGCTGAAATTATCAGTGATGAGTCACTATACTATACGTCTACATATCATGCTAACATGTATGCTGCTTAAACAGGTGGTGGGCCAGGCGCATCGGAGCCCGTTGCCTTTCCCAACTGGCGCACAGGTGCCAAGTATCTCTGATCTCCAAAGGATGACGCATTGTTATTTTACAGCCTTACACAAACCATCTCTCGGTCCGACTAATAACTCAGGAATGAAGGTTTGAAAAAAGAAAAAAAAGGAACAGGGAAATTACGTACCGATTCTCCCAGAGCGACACCCAAAGGTGATGTGTCCATTTCAATTGGATTATCTATCCAGTCTGTTTGAAGTCCCTCTGGGGAATCTGCACCACTGTCATGCGGTATTTCCTTTATCTTTGATCTGGGCCCTGGAGGATCTGGAGGTCCAGGAGACCCTGTCCACATGAGATTAATTGGATTTCCCCCCCTGTGATCCCCGTGGAAGAACACAACTTAGTTGTCTGTAATAGAAATCAAATTGAAGTGGAGTAAATTGAGCACCGATGAGCATGCTCTCTGCGTTCTCTAAAGAGGTCGCGACTCAGCTGGAATGTTCATTTAGAAATAAATCACCTGAGCCGAATCCTCACAAACAAAACAAAGTTGATTTTGTGGGTTTTAAAACGTTTCCTTAAACAAATCATCTAAAAGATATCTGTGGTTGGGAAGCATCAGTTTAAACTCAGCTCCAAAATAATCGAAAATATTGATAATAAACTTATTGGAGTCTGAAAGATCAATATACAGAGCCAATACATACTCATTTCACCTCAATGCCTCAACCATGTGACATCAGCTCAGAAATATATAGATATGAAGGGCTCACAGAAATTAATTTACAATATGTATGTATATTATATATGTATTAGGGCTGTCAATAGATTAAAAAAAAAAATTAACTAATTAATTGCACATTTTGAAATTCATCAATCTCGATTAATAGCGATTAATGAATGTTGTTTTTAATGATGTTTGTTTTTCTTCTAAAGACAGTGGCGCATGGAGTAGAGGGCAGCTGCTCCATGTCCCATGTCATTGAGCAAGACACCTAACCCCTAATGGCTTCCCGGGCAAAATGGAAAACCAATGGGTTAAAAATGAACACTGTAAAAAAAGTACGTAGAGTTTACGGTAATAAACTGTTAAATCGCAACGGTAAAAGACCATTGATTAAAAATAGGTCATCTTCTGTTTCTATCACATTGAAATACTGTATATGTATATATCAGCACAAACCATAATGTATGCATCTATTTCTTGTAAGAAATACATTTTCTCACTGTTAATTGTACTGAACAGTGTACCGATAATGGAAATACACCGTATTATGGAAAACACTCTGTACCGTAATTTTTACATTCATGACTTAAAAAAAATACAATCTGTCCCTGTTAAATGTACGGACTACTGTGCTGACAACCGAAATATAACGTATTTTAAATGTAACAGCCAGCCCTGTTATTTTAGCATTGATTATATGTAAAGGATATAGTAGGTCACTGTTAATTGCACTAAAAATTGTACTGATGACGGTAATACACAGTAATATGAACAACACTCAATACAGTAGTTTTTGCATGTATTACTATTTAAAAATACATTTTGTTACTGTTAAATGTACGGACTATTTTGCTGCAAATGGAAATATAACATTATGCACAAAAGATTGTAGTGAATATATATAACAGGCAATACTGCAAGTTTTGCAAAGATTATCTGTAAAAAAAAACACATTTAGTTAAGGTTACATTTACCTCTGTGCTGATTACAGAAATACTTTAATATAAATACAACAGTCACCACTGTAAGTGTACTAACCATTGTGCTAATAACAGAAATATACCGTGGGGAAGTTAACATGGGTATATTAACCATTCAGATTTTTTGTGGAAAGGCTGGGACAGAGAGACGGAGAGAAGGAGACAGTTTGAGAGATACAGAGACAGAGAGACAGATTGAGAGAGAGACAGACGGAGAAAGGGAGACAGATTGAGGGATATAGAGAGAGACAGAAGGAGAGAGAGAGAGACACGAGAGAAGGGCAGAAGTGTGGTAGTGTTAAAAAAAAAACCCACAACGTTCGGAAATTTAACTTTTCAACTCCACTTCAGCGCCATTTCTACGCACTCTGCATTGCTGGAACAATGGCCCGACGGACTCTGGGCTACATTTCTTCTTGAGGTAACTTGCCTACATAATCATCTAAGCTATATTTTAATTTGATGCTTTGTTTTCTACAATTTTGCATCACCGTTGCAAAAACGTTGATGTACTGTATTGTTAGGTTATGGGTTTCTGCACTGAACGTTAGCTAGCTAGCTAACGTCAGTTTACCAAACGTTGGCTAAGGAAATGTTTCAATGCACTTACTGTGGCAGGTCGGTTAAAACACAGAGGGGTTATGTGCTTCATTGCAAACTTCATAGAAATGAACCACGTTGTTTGTTTAAGCTGGTTGCAAAAAGACCTCTGTTCAATATGGAGCATTTAAGACTCATTTCTACTGGACACATAACGTTAACTTATCAGCTTCTGTTGACGTTACTGTCGGGACAGCTCTCAAATGCGGTGTGGCGTTATGTAAACGTCACTGTCAAAATACAAAACATCTAATAGCTCATTTGAAGGAGCATCTCTTGGATGGACGAGCTGTGAGTTGTCCAGTGAGTGGATGTAAAAACGTTTTCATGGTCAAATCCTCATTCACAAGTCACACAAAATGTATACAAAAATGTATAATTGATGGGATTAATTAGATGTGCAGTTATCCTGGTTGTTAAAAAATGAACCACATAAAACGTGAAGATAAGTCTTGATTGAGTCTTGAGAGTGAATGTCATGCTGTCAGTCCAGCAGCTCCCCCTGTGTGTGTTTGTTTGTTTGCTTTGCCTGTGTGTCCCCTGTCTCTGCAAGGAGGTGTGGTCTCCTCCTGTTCATCCCCGAAGGGTGTGGCTGGAACAGCTGACGGCAATCAGCCATCAGGGGACTCTCCTACATCAACCCGGGTCTTCCTGCCATTCAGCGCCAGATAGGTAACTATGTATTCATGCCACCTGCTATTAGACGCTTTCTTTGTTTACCTTGTCCTGTTTTTTGCCACGTTGACGTCTTTGTGCTAAAATGGAGCAGTGCATCAATCTAACTTTGCCTTTGTTTCTGTTTTTGGGCTACAGAGAGGATCATCCCAATCCGCAGTGAACACCTGAGGCTACAAGTCCTCAAGCAGAAGGTCCCGAACCGCTTCGCTTCCTGGATCTTGATTTACAATAAGCTTTATTAAATATTTCCTGATGTTGACTGAAATATATGCCAACCAATTGTAATACATTATACCTTATATTTTTGCAATGGAATTCTGGCAAATACAGTTGCTTTGAACTTTGTAATAAAATACCGTAACTCACAGTTGTACTGTGTTTATCTCTGAGAAAGACCTTAATTAGGTTCAGAATGAATGCTTTTTTTAAAAAACATACCGTATTGTCTTATACAAACAAAACGGTAATTTACCGTATATTTCACGGATTTTTTTTTGCAGTGTGTCTTTTTTTTAATGATCATTTACTGTGAACAAAACTGTTCTCAACTGGGAATTTTACGGGTGGCAAAAAAACATACCGTAATGTCTTATACGGTGTCACTTTATTTACTGTAAACCTCTGGCAACCACAGCTGCCAGTAATTTACCGTATGTTTCACGGATTTCTTTTTGCAGTGCAATCTAAGTCGCTTTGGATAAAAGCGTCAGCTAAATGACCTGTAATGGAATGTTGAGATGGACATAGCCTAGCAGCAGAGTCTATCCCAGCCAACAACGGGCGAGACAATTGCTTACATGTATGCTTTATATGTTTGTATATGAATTAAGCAGTATTGTATTTTGCAGGTGCTGAAAACACGTTCAATTCCACTGTAAATAGGTTTCTCAACAGAACATTTTATTTTCACACAAACACTTAAAACAAAGTATTCTGAACTAAACTCAAAAACAAATTGAGCAAAGTGGTGCTACGGCAGCAGAAACAAACTTGTCAAACATTCTTAAAAACCTTCCATCATCCCCGCCATGGAAAACTTTGTCCTGCCCCTCCCCTGGCGGCTCTGTAGAGGAGAAGGAGGGAGGCGGCCCCGAGTGCGCTCAGCGCCACAGTCAATCGGAACCTCCGGTTGCCACGGGAAGCAGGTCGAGGGGGCAGACAGGGATCTGCAGTCTCGTCCGCCTGAGGAGGAAGAAGAGAGGAGGAGGAAGAGGAGGAGAGGTTCACATGAGAAAAATCACACAGTGCGGTGACCTCATGCATGAAGTAGAGGGGTCATCTGAAGCTAATCCAGTTTGGATTGTGGCAGGTAACTGGTCAGACTGGAGATGTGAGTACTGGGAGGGATTCACACAGGGGGTAACTGGTCCCTAATTCATGTAGACTCGCTGTCATTTGCATTCTAGTTGGTGATAACTTCCTGTGAGGCCGTTGCTATGAGAGGCCGGTTTCTCGTTACACTAAGCGATCCAATGTTTATGCAGAAATATTTATAAGTAGGGCACCGGTTCGTATACGGCCGCTACCTACCGCACCAAAATGCAACAGAATTTCGGTGCTAGCTTTTGATGCCTGAGCCGATTGATAAACTCTATTTACACTCTGATGACTCTGTTCTCGCAGCAGCTAACGATAGCCCATTTCCTCATGCGAATGACGGCAGATCGTTTGATCCTTTTCGTCTTTATTTTACGCAAAGCGTTAACTAAATATAGAAATAATAAATTCTGTCACGTGGTAGAAAACAATGCAGCTTTTCTGTGTTGAATGTGCTGCAATCATGACAATAAATCGAGACAAAGAAGGAGCGTGAATCCAACATAAATGCTTTTCAATATATATTACGTATCTTTAGTTCCTGCACAATGAGCATAAATAAAATGATTAATATTTCACAAATTTCGGTTTAGCACGAGTATCAAAAAAAACAATACCCATCCCTATTTATAAGTGCAGCTTTAAAATTACATACTTTCACATCTTTTTTTTGGCATTCGAGATTAAAAAGTCAACATTGGGAAAATGTATTTGTGGTTTGCCAAATCAGGGCTGGAGGCAGAAAAGCTGATGTGTTGATTTATTAATTTAATTTCTTATTTCCATTCGGCCTACTCTGCATGACGCATTTATACAATCACCAGAGGGCAGTCACAACCACAGTCCTCGTTCACATTGCAGATTTGGGTTTAGATGTTAACTCTTCATAACTGTGACATGTGTGTTTGTGATTAGTGTGTGTGTTCCACAGATGAGGTTATATTCAGTGTGTTTATGCCGGACAGTGAGTCCAAATGTTGGCATTCCTGTCTGACACATTCAAGGGTAACCCCCCCCCCCTCGCAACTAACGCCCCACACACACATTCACACACCCTTTTCTGCTTTCTCCCCGTACGTGCCCCCGCTTCTCTGTTTCCCCCCTCTTAAACTTCATCACTCCGCCAACCTGCGTCCTCTCCGCCCCCCCCCACACACACACCTTCCCGTCAGCCCCCCCTCCTCATCCCTCTGCCTCATCGTCTGTGTGCTGACAGGTTGATGTCACAGCGGTGCTGACTTATGGGCTGTGAGGATTCTGCCCTGTCAGGACGACACACACACACACACACACACACACACACACACACACACACACACACACACACACACACACACACACACACACACACACAAAGTGTCAGGTGCACACCCGCACATACCTGTTGGAGCTCACCAGAATTCATATGCACACACATACATACCATTCATTAATCACAATTAATCACGATTACAATGTTTACAAAGTTACAATGTCGTTGTTGTTAATTAACTTTTTTTTCCTAAAGACTAAATCTTTCAAGTAATTACTTTAGAAAGCGTGTATTTTAGACACTGTTGTTGAATTGTTGCAATGCAAAAAGCTCTCTGCATCTTCAGCTACCGTCTTGCTTCCTCCGATGGAACTGTCTAGAGGTAGCGGCTGTTTCGTTTCTGCAGTCAACAAAGTTACGTTAACTACCGGTACGCTAAAATATTTTAGCGCATTAATCTCTAAAGAATTACATTGTTTTTTAAATTAAAAATAAAACTACATTTCCCCTGGCCCCTCGCGTCCCACCTATAATACCTCCACACCCCACCAGAGGGTCACGCCCCACAGTTTGAGAACCACTGGTGTAGATGTCTGCAATCTGGTCTCATCAATTGTTGCGAAGTTTGTAAAATAAATAAATACATGTCGTAAAGTGTAATTCTAGTTTCAATTCCTACTTTGATTATTTTCTACGACAATTTAAGACATTTGCAAAATGATGGAGTAAGCAGAGCTCAGCAACATGCGTGTGTGTGTGGCGAGGGGCGGGCGGGGGGGGGGGGGGGGGGGGGGGTTACCTGGCATAGCAGATTGCGGAGGCAGGTGACTTCCTTCTGCAGATCTTTGGTCTGGGCTTCCAGGGCTTCCAGGGCTTCTCCTTTTGGGTCCGGTGAGAGAGCAAGCTACGCAGAGACAAAAACACCTGTCAATATTAACAGCTGGTAACTAAGACACTAGCAGTGCACTCAAGGAAGGTCGCTGGTCCCATCCAGAGAGGAAGCTCGATGCGGATATTCTCCGTAGTGACCAGCAGGGGGAAACTCCTCTGGTCCCATAGAAGTCTATGAGAAAATTACTTCTCTCTTGATTTATTCCCTCAGTAAACATTGTAAACATGAGTTTATGGTCTCATTGAAGTCTTCTTCAATACAGCATGATGTACATTTAGTAATAATCAGTCAAACAGACCCTAGAGCAGGGATGCTTTAGGGCGGGGCTCTAAGCTACAATATTTAAATTATGGTCAATATGGTAAAAAAAAAAAGATCTTGATGAGGATCTTAAAGCAAAAAGGTTCAACTCCTCCAAGAAGCATTCAAACTTCACACAATCTGCCCCCTGAAACGTCATCACATCAACTCGTTGGTCCACATTGGAGGCTCCTCTTTAATTCAAGATGACGAACTTTTCTGAAACGCTGAAGCAGACAGACCTGAGAGGCATGGCAAGCAAATTGTCTGATCACGGCCTGAATCTCCTCCGTCAGGTAGCAGCACTCATGCCTCACGCTTATCAGGAAGTTGTGCAGCTCCTCACTCCTGCAAGACACGAGGGACCCATCTTGCATTAACAACCCATTAACAATCACAGGGAAAACAGTGAGAATTTATTGGTCTTATTGTCGCTTAGCTGATCATTGACAATGATTCATCCATTTTGATATTTGATTGACAATTTGAGGTATTATAAAATAAAATGTGGGGGGGGTTTGCAGCTTTTTTTGTTTCATGTCATATCGCTTAGTTGGCTGCAAGATTTTTGTGCGAAACGAGTAACAAGTCCACGTCCCTGCGGACTCTGGGAAAGTGCTGACACCTTAAACTAAAGACCCTGAACCCGAGGGGCCAGCGTCCACACCGTTTACTATAATATTATCTTTATCCATCTTATTCTCAGCATCTTTTTGGTCTGCATTTAAAGAGTTTTAGAGTTTTAGCTTGTGTTTATTTCTATTTTTTGGACTGAGAGTTTAGAAAAAAGTGCTTTATAGATCTGCTGCATCATTAATATGGAATTGAAAATGTGGTAACCATTACTCACAGCACTAAATCTTTTTGTTAATGCAGCTACAGTTCAGGGACTTTGGTGCCGAATCGAACAAGTCACATGCATTTCTTCTTTTCTTGTTCACATGTCGGAGCTGTGAAGCCGAGGTCGTGCGAAGCCTGCTGAAGATGCTCGGCGCTGAGAGCACAGACAGATTGATTGGCCCTAAACGTGGTGTCAAAATTCTCCGCCTCCCCCACCCGGACACCACCTCGTCAAAAAACCTGTAGAAGAGCAAGCAGGTGGCGGACCCTCTCCCTCCCAGAGTCACTGATATTCATATATCAACCTCTCTCACCCCGTCCCTCTGGTCCGGTGGGATATTGATGGCTCTTATCTTAATGGTACATTTCCCCTGGTAGGGGGTGGGGGGCGGTGCTCCGGCCCTCTCACACTCTGTCAGAGGGGCGAGTAAACAGTGTCTGGCAGCCGGAGCTGCACCCTCACCTCCCTTCTCCCCGCTGTTAGTTTATCTAGGCAGCAGAGTGATGATGGGCCCCCGGTGGGAAGATATCCGAGGGGACCGCAGGACGCTGCGTGAGGTGGGAGGGCTCGCTGAGGACGCCACTTGTTGTGAGCTTTACTTTTCGTCTATACGGAGGGGAAATTCCTGTTTTTTTCAGCAGCAGGTGCCTTGCTCAGTGGCAGTTGCTGAGGGGAGAGTGATGCACGTTTACTTTCACTGCAGGCACTTCGCTCAGCAGCCCTTTCTTAGATTTTAGGGACAGAAATATTATAGTTATATTTTCTATTTAAAAAACAAATACTCATACTACGCATTAAATAATAAATAAAGCATCTTTTACGAAGCAAATAAAAATACCAACATTAAATCAACAAGGCGCTGATTAAACTTCCTTAAGTGTCTTTAGCACATTTCGGTTTTGCCCGTCTGCTCTCTGTTAAAATGAAGAATACACAGCTCATCACTCTTCTGCTCTGGGCTGCGTTCAGCGATGGGGTTTTCCCGACAACGTCGCGACAGCTCCTCAAAAGAGTGGAGCCAAAACATCTGGATGGTCCCCGATGGCTGGCTGGTAGTCTTACTCTTAATTTGATATGCAGCAGTTTTTCCTTTGAGTGGAGCATTTTAAAACACCAATATGTTGGTATATAATATATAATATCGGAAACGTTGTCAGCCCATTCGGAGCCTAGCTCGTCCCCACGGGGACCTCTGTCTCTTTGGACCTGCGCAGAATAACGTCATGGCTTAAAGTCACAGTCTGCCGAAGCCTGAAGAGCGACTTCACTGAAACAAACTTCATGATGAGTTTTGACATTTTGTGACTGTTAGTCAGAGAGAAGAATCCCCTCAGAACTTATTAGTGAGAATACAAATTCAGTGGACTTGTTTTCTGTCCTCACAAGCAGGCTTTGGACTCGGCTAGAATTACCCAATAACCTGCTTTCCAGTTCACTAGTCTATTGACTACTGACTATTCCCACAGGTCACACACATGTAAGGAAAACGTTTTTAGGACTATAATCAAAACTATGAGCGAAATAGAGGGATTGTGAAGGAGGTCTTTGGCTCTGACCCCCACCCCTCCTCCATCAGACCGCCTCTCATCCGGCAGGCGAGGGCGTTTGCAGCTCTGCTGAGGATTCATTAAGTGACGGGTGCGGTGCGATGGCTTTGTTTGGCCCCTGCCGCTGGCTCAATGTGGCCCTCCCATCGCCTCTCACCTTACAAATCATTACGACTCCGCTTAAACCATTAGGACCGGCTCGCGGCTCGGCCTACGGGGGAAGCGGGTGAGGGGGGCTGAGGGGGGTACGGAGCACCGACAGTGAGATGCTCATGGGGCGTGATGAACGACTTCCAGTAGAGGAGGACAGATAGAGCATTACGAGGAGATGGAGGAGGGCTGGATGCGGGGGAGGGTTTAAGGTGTGTGCCTGACAAGTGTTTAAATTGTTGCTACTAGAGTCAACACTAGAGTGTTTGTGGAATTCTTGTTTTTTCTCTTGTGTGTGCAGCTGACAGATTATCTCCATCTTATTCATAGCGGACCAAACCTTTTGGAATACTGTAAAGTTTCTCAAACACCTTTCGACAAAGTGTCCGTTGGACACAGCGATGTCTCTGTGGGGTCCGGTCTGGAGACGGGAGAGGAGGAGTGTGCACGGAAGAAGCCTGATCACATCATTAGGACTAATGATGTGATCAGAACATAAGAAAGAAATGGGGAAGATCCTCGGTCATTCGATATTTCCTTGTTTAGTCATAGCGAAGGTTTACGGGGCTGGAGAATACTTATTTTAGGGTCAGCGTCACAAAAAGTATTTCAACAGTTCATATTAACGATCAGATTCCGCGGTTCACATGCGCGTGGAACCTCTGCGGTAGAACCTAGCGCGTCACGGATTGCCGCTCTCTGGAGCACTGGCGTCTGAATGCTGGGGAGATGTGATTCCATACCCGCTCTCTGCTTGGCTCGGGAAGCTGATTAAGTCCAGGTCCACCTGGTCCAGGTGCATCTGCTGCACAGCACTGAGCAACTTCTGCTGGTCCTCCGGGTCTGTGATGCCGACCTGACAAACAGAGAAACTAATCACTCTTTTTCTTCACATTCAAATCTATTCTCTTGTGTACCACAAGATGAACCTATCTGATAGGTTTGTCTGTAATCCATAATAAAGTCTGTCCCAAGGCAGCAGATTCATTTCAAAAGTGCAAGGCAGAAAGTGTGAGTGACACTGTGTATTCAATAACCTCAGACACCTTTACTGCTTATAACTTCTCTGCTTCGATGGCCAACAGCTGCTCCGAGCGCACCCCATGGACCACACACTACACACACACACACACACACACACACACACACACACATAACGCTCCTCTTGCAGGGCAGTAAAGTACATAAACATGTGGGCTGCACTTCAACACGACTTTGGTAGCACGAGGTGAGAACCTGCATTTCCTCTGGTGACCACCAGTCAGCGACTCCTCTGTTCCCATAGACGTCTATGAGAAAATTACTACTGTTGACTTATTCCCTCAGTAAACATGAGTTTATGGTCTCAACGTCTAGCCTCAATATGGTCTTCGCTACATTGGCTTTTGGCAGCCAATGAACAGAAGTTATCGTATTTGGAATGTGGAAGAGTGACGTAGAGATGCTGTATATGAATCTGTAATAGACCTGCCAACCAGCGTGTAGCCCCGCCCCAGAGTGCTTGAAACAAGAGATTGAGACCATAAATTAGGTTTACTCATTAGGGAATAAATAAAGCGACAATGTGACCTCTCTTTGGTCGGTGAAGAGTATGTAAGGTTAAAGGCACTTCTGCGTTGGCTTCATTCTGCAGAACCCAAAGTTTCCACCTGATGGTAAGTAATGCTCCGAATTATTGTGGCGCTTAAAGGTGAACACACACACAGTGAAATTTCTACGGTGCACCTAAATGAAAAGGTTTCTCAGGATCTCTGTAATGGCCCAATTGTGGGAAACCAGACAAACCGTGGACCGGTTTGAGCACTCTCCCAAGTTTACAGAAGCATTCTCGCATGAATTATCTTAGATTACGCTGCCAACAACGATTATCCGTTTAATGCCCCCACGCCCAGCCGTTTCTTTCTGGGTCACAAAAGAGCTGACAGACAAACAGATGTTACAGTTATCCTCTACCTTCTGCAGGTCCTCCATCTCCTCCATGGTCAACAGGCGGCTCCAGGTGATGTCATTTTCCTGTGCAGGTGCGTAAATGAGAAGGGAAAGGGGAAGGGGGAGAAATTTACCGAATCAAAACTTTCTGCTATTGAAGCAGATGTGCCTGCATGGAGCAACAATCGACCTGCACCCCTCAAACCCAGTCGGCGTACATGGAGCTCCAGTTGACCCGTGCTGTGATTCGGGGCCGAGCCACAGTGGATCCATTATGAACCAGTCATCTCGTGTGTGTGTCTCTCTGCCAACGGGGCAGCTGTGCTCAACACATCGGGGATCGCCGTAGCTCACCCGTTGACTTAACGCTGTATTGCAGCACGTTATCTCTGCTCACCGGAGAACAGGAATCTCTCACAACGTTATACACACTTTTGACGAAATGTTACTCCAGCATGCAGTCGGTACTTACAGCAATGTCAGCGAGGTGGCCGAGACCCAGGGCGTGCATGAGCAGCTCGAGGTCGTCCAGCTTAGTCACGCTACAGAACAGAAGAATTCAACGTGAAGTCTATTTACACAGAATGAACTATGAACTGAGAGAGTATGATCCAGCTGTGAGAGAACTGAGCTAACTACGTTGTAATGTTCCAGTTTCCAGGAGGAGGGTTATTGAGTGGGCACCCAATGACCTAAATCATATAAATATTACTTTAATTGTACTCAAATTAACATGTTTAATTATACACTATATTTCAGAATTTAAAAACATTTAAAATTGTGAATCATTCCACAAAATGAAATATGACTATCCTACTTCATTGTGTTATGTAAACCAGCGGTTCCCAAACTCAAGAATGCCGCGGCCCAATTTGAAATCTGAAAATCTTTTGCGGCCCACCCAAACCTTTAACCACAACTCTGATAAAAACATAATGATTAAATGACCTTAAGAATTTAACAGACTTAAAATGTATTAACCGACAATGTATGTTTTGTATACCATTTTCTCCGGAGCTCATGTGCCGTGTTTTCCGCACAATAAGGCGCACCTTCAATGAATGACCTATTTTAGAACATTTTTCATATATAGGGGGCACCGGATTATATCTCGCGAGCTTGAGCGCCGCTCAGCATCTCGCCGTCATGGACGAGCTTTGGCATGTTTGGCAGAGCGCCTTGAGCGCCGTGTACAACCAGTATGGATCAACCGATTAACCAATTGATCCATATATAAGAGGCGCTCTGGATTATAAGGCGTAATGTTGTTTTTGAGAAAATTAAAAGGCTTTTAAGTGCGCCTTGGAGTGCGGAAAATGCGGTATATTTACTTTAATACTACAAGAGGCGCCGCTTTGACATTGTTTTGTTTGTCAGAGCCTTTTGTTGAATAACGACAGGCGGACAAGAGCAGCCGTTTCGAGCGAGAGCCTGATTGTTTTAATTTTCTTAATCTTTTAAATTGTTTGTGCTTCATCAACTAATGTTTCACATAACTAATGTGCCGCATCATAAATATTTTGATATTAATTTCAAACTTTTCAAAATTGAAAATTACCTGCAGTTCCTTCGCGGCCACCAAATAAAGTTTGCGTCCCCTGGGAACGTAAATGGTGACTTGACGGCACCCTTTTAGGATTTTAAAACTCTTTAGCTGAATTAATTATGACAAGTGGCAAAATGCTTAAGTTCAAGCCGTGGTTTGAAGACCAGCAAAAACCAAGTGTGCTTGAGCAATGAACGACACCAGCAGTTCTGAATGGAAGCCTTTGAGCTTCCTGTAGCCTCGTCGGTCAAACGGAAAATGTCCGTCTCCTTTGGCTGCGACCGAAGTGTGTGAGTTCAGACGCACCAGAGTATCGTTGACGGGTTTCTGACTACCAGAGAAAGTCTGCGAGTACCCGTTTCTGGGCTGACAGTGATCAGCCAGTTCCTGAAGAGACTAAACACTAGTGAGTGCGGTTTGTTGGTGTTTACGTCTAGTGGCTCAACAACACCTGCTGCACAGGCAGCGTATCGCAGAAAATCCAACGGAGGGCCTAAAAAGGATTCTTTATCACTTTACTATTGTCTAGGGCTGCAACAACGAATCGCTAAAATCGATTATTAAAACGTTGGCAACGAATTTCATTATCGATTCGTTGTGTGGCGCAATTATTACGTCACTCAATGAGTTGCGGAGATGCGCGCGGAGCAAAAATAAAAATAAAGGCGCCGAGCCGACGTAGAGGAAAGAGCAGCCGGCAGTTGTTGTGAGTCACATGACGCAGGGAGAGACGTCTGTTCAACTAGTCGTCTAAGGTGTGCGAGCGTGGGGGGTCCCGGTCCACGTTGTCCCGTTTTGACGTGAGGGACGTAACAAGTCTCCTGTCTCCTCGTCATCCAGCTGATCAAGCTAGCGTTAGCTCGCTAGTAACAGCAGTAAAGCAGTTAGCACGTTTTTATTTACTTGCCTCTTTTGGACCATTCATTTTTCAATGTGTTGTCTGATATTTTGTGCTTTGTCCCATATCGGTTATTGTTGACAAATATATTTGTGTGTGTTGTACTTTTTAATGCTGTCATATATGGTAGTCCAGTGCGCTTGCGCATATACTGTGGGTTATACGGTAGTTGATGTTATGCCTGTAAAGGGAGGCACATTAATCGATTATCAAAATAATCGTTAGTTGCAGCCCTACTATTGTCTAAAGAAATATGATCTGATGCTTTTATTTGGCCGTTTTAATCTGCATCACTTTTCCCAGAGCTCTTTCACCAGATGAGCTCTTGAACATCCAAGGAACAACTCCAGCGGAGTTACTTCCAACTTTTCTTCTATCTTTTGTGGAATTACTGGACATTCTAGTCAAAGGTCCGTAGGAGAGGTAAACGAGCCGGCTCGCTGGTGAGACTCCGCAAGCTTGGTTCTCGCACTCCGCTTCCAGGCATCTTTCTCTCCAACGTGCGCTCACTGTGCAACAAACTGGACGAAATTCAGCTGCTGGTGAGTAGAGACAGACTTTTCTACATCCTCCGTTTTGTGCTTCATGGAGACGTGGCTCTGTGGATCAATACCGGACTCCGCGCTCCAGCTGGCGGGCTTCCAGCTGCTCCGAGCGGACCGTGACACGGAGCTCTCCGGCAAGACAAAGGGTGAAGGAATCTGCTTTTACTTCAACAACAGCTGGTGCAACGACGTAACGGTGATCCTAAAACACTGTTCTCCTGATCTGGAAACTTTCTTGATCAACTGCAAACCATTTTATTCCCCCCGTGAGTTTGCTTCATTCATCCTGGTCGGTGTTTACATGCCGCCGGCGGGCAACGTGCATGAGGCACAGCGGACACTCGCCGACCAGATACGGTGTGTGGAGCGGACCACACGCCGTATCGCTTTGACTGCACAGACTGGGATATTTTCAGGACTGCTACTGACAGTCTGGATGAGTTCACAGAGGCTGCTACATCGGCTTCTGTAAGGACAGCTGTGTATGGTGGACCCTTCATGGTGTAATAACGACAGACCCTGGTTCACAGCGGAACTCGGAACACTACGCCTGCAGAAGGATCAGGCATTTAGGAGTGGGGACAAAGACTTGTACACAGAGTCAAAATACAAGTTTAGCACGGCGGTGAGAGATGCTAAACGACTGTACTCTGAGAAACTCCAACAACAGTTCTCAACAAGTGACTCTGCTTTGGTTTCGAGAGGCCTCAAACACCTCACAAACTACAAGCCAAAAACCCCCCACTCCATGAATGACCTGGCCGACGAGCTGAATGAGTTCTACTGCAGATTCGATAGACAATGTCCTGAACCCATCCCCCACAGCTCCACCAACCTGCCCCAGTCCCCCTCCATCAGCACCGGTTCCCCCCAAGGCTGCGTTCTCTCCCCTCTGCTCTTCTCCCCGTACACCAACAGCTGCACCTTGAGTCACCAGTCCGTCGAGCTCCTGAAGTTTGCAGATAACACCACCTACATTGGACTGATCTCTGGTGGGGATGAGTCCGCCTACAGGTGGGAGTCTGACAATCTGGTGTTGTGGTGCAGCCAGAACAACCTGGAGCTCAACGCTCTAAAGACAGTGGAGATGGTTGTGGATTTCCGGAGGAACGGAGTCCCACCTTCCCCCTTTACCCCGTGTGACTCCCCCATCACCCTGTGTGACTCCCCCGTCACTATTGTGGACTCCATTTCCTGGGCTCCATCATCACCCAGGACCTCAAGTGGGAGCTGAACATCAGCTCCATCACCAAGAAGGCTCAGCAGAGGTTGTTCTTCCTGAGGCAGCTGAAGAAATTCAACCTGCCAAAGCCGATGATGGTCCACTTCTACACGGCCATCATCGAGTCCATCCTCTGCTCCTCCATCACCGTCTGGTACAAGGGCAGGCTGCAGCGTGTCATCCGCTCTGCAGAGAGGGTGATCGGCTGCAATCTGCCGTCCCTGCAGGATTTGTTCGCTTCCAGGTCTCTGAAGCGAGCTAAAAAGATGGTAGCTGACCCCTCCCACCCCGGACAAAAACTGTTTGTGCCCCTTCCATCTGGCAGGAGGCTGAGGTCCATCAGGACTAAGACCCCCTGCAACTGAGCCCGGTCCCCCACTGACTGACTCTGACAGTCAGTGGGGTGACACTCTGTCACTTTCTTTCATTCTGCACACGTCACTAGTCACTTCCTGTTTTCGCTAGTTCACTTTATATCTTAATTTTAAAAATATTACTAACTTCTATTATTTTATTTTAAACTAACTCATAGCCTTATTCTACTAACCCATAGCATTAGCATTTTATTTTATTACTCGTGCACCGCCGTCTTGTCTATTGTCGTACTGTATACTGTCACGCACCAACCGTCAAGTCAAATTCCTTGTATGTCTGACATATTTTTGCAATAAAGGTTTCCTGATTTTATTTAGAAAATCAGATTTGGCAGATTGGATTTAACAAATTACTAGAAGTTCTCAGGGGACAACAATAACTTGGAAATCAGGTATCCCCCTATTAGATAAAACGTTAATAGGACTATTCTGTGGCCTGACTCACAAAACCGCTTCAAACCTTTTATTTCTCCAAAGGTGTGGAAATCAGCGATGTGAATGAAAGAGATGGTGTGAGATCCTGCAAGAAGACCCAATGCTGTGTATATTTACATACTGTGGAGTCTCTACCCTAGGCTGCCCCCGATCAGGTGAGAGTCTCTATTGCAGCACTGGTGTACGCAGAGGGGGCCGGGTGCAGCTCTTGGGGCGGGTCATCGATGGGAGGTATGTCCCCAGATCCATCCTTGATCAGGGTGATATGCTCCCAGCCCCGCCTACAGGAGCACGGCTGTGCTGAATTGCCAATCAGGGTGTCGGCATAACAGGAGCTGCACCCTGGCCTCTCTGTGTGTGCCTGGCTCGTATCCAGAGCAGAGCTCTCACCATCGGGCGGTAAGTTGAGACTCCACGTTGTTCGACCCTGTTAGTCATGTTGTGATCACCCCCTGACTAACGACCATCGGGCGGCAACGACGGGAAACCGAGGACGTTTTAAGTTGGTCTTTGATACGTGTTTGAGCCGGAGGGACCGGCAGCACGCGGACGGCGTCCTCATCCTATTGTTTTCTTGTTTTGTTGGAAATAAAGCCACGCTGACGGCGTGTTCACCCTTCCCCTCCTAAACTTTGTGGTTGTTTTGGACCCAGACGCATCACAATACATACAGGGACTATTTTTCTCTACACTACTGAAATGCGACACACAATGTTTGGTGGCTAATCCTATTTTGTGCTATTTATAATTTATAACTTATTGCTTAAATATTACACATGAAAATGACAGACATTAAACGTGAGTCCTGTTGGTAAAATGATCGTAACTGAGCGGAGGTATTAAGAATAAAATGCTCATAATTGTATTAAAGAAGGAACAATAGTAAAAGATATATAGGTCTTTCTGCTGCCAAAACTACACCGAATCTGACAGAATAATGACAAAATAATTCATACACAAAAACTGTGGGCCTGAAAGACTGGGGTGGTATGACCTTTCATTGGACGATGGAGGTGCAGAGTTTGTCATGAAGAACCTCGAGAGGGTCTCCTCCGTGGAGAAGGAGGCGTGGAGCGCTGACGAGTGGGACGAAGACGGCAGAATCACCTGTAATCGTTAGGATGCTCTGACTCATTGATCATCGCTTCTACAGGCCTCGGAAAACTGGTGATAGCTAGACTAGATTTTAAGAACACATGCCATTAGAAATGGCCAAAATGCCACATGAACGCAGTGTTTTGAAATGCATCACAATGCGGCTTCAGGTACCTGCGTGTGTTTGTGCACAGCCACGTCAGTAGGGCTCTTGCCAGCCTTGGTCCTTATAGTTTGGTCCGCTCCCAGCTGAAGGAGCTCCAGCACGGCCTCCTCTCTGTCGTACTCCATTGCAATACACAGAGCCTGCCGGAGAACATCAGTGTGACTTCATCATAGGCCAAGTAACGGACTAGTGTCCAATCCCTCAGGAGTTACAGGAGAAGAGCTAGCAACTTTAGCAGCACCGCTAACAGCTAATGGTTCGCTTCAGTTGCAGTGCGATGTCTTTAGGCTCTGTTCAGTGAGAACAACTAAAGACAATAAAACAAAAAACACTACATTTTACTTCCTTATTCAAATATTTCACATCATCCTATTGAAAAAAAACAAAAAAAAAAACAGTTTCGAACCTTTCAGATCAGCTGCCATGATCCAACAACATAGCGATTTGTATCTGCCGATCTGGATCAGCAATGAGTCAATGAAAGGTGCATCGTACACGTAGTTCCCTTTACTAAATTACGACTGACCGGGACGCACCGTGTATCCGTTGGCGTCCTGGACGTTGATGGCGGCGCCGTGGGACACCAGCAGGTTGATGACCTTACTGTGGCCGTTCCTGGCCGCCAGCATCAGGCAGGTAATTTGAGACCTGAGCAAGATGAAGAGGGAAAGAACATGAGGGGGAGAGATGATGATGAAGGTACAGAGACACACCAGCAGGGGGAAGCACACGTCACCATAAAAACAGAACTTACAAGGGACATGAACAATAATAACTCCTGTAGGCTCTAAAAAGGTTCAACTAGAAAAGAAATAACATATGTATGAACAGCAATAACTTCATAAATTCATATTCCTTGATTCTAGATTTTCCATTTGTGGCTTTTATTTGCCTTCACTTGTTAAACTTAACATCTTTGAACTTGATGACAAACCTATGTTGTGATAAGAACTTTTATTCTTTCATGCAGCACATTCACACAGGTAAGTAAAGGTAATAGTTTGATCTGAATCTACTGAAGCCCCTCCCCACGCCCCCTGTATGAAGTCATGGCGCTGCAATTTGATTCTTATGTGAAGTTCCGGAACATTTTACTGTTCTTTTTAGTACAACACGATACATGGGGGGTAATCTGCTGCAGTGGGGACATATCGACAAACAGCCTCTGGAGAATGTTTAACATGTGGCAATACGTTAAATGGAAGTTTAACAACTTTGACCTTTTTCAAAGTCAGTCCTCTGATGGCTTCATGTGTTTGCTTCCGTCTGATACGAGGGCTGTGTGTAAATAAGTGTTATCATACACACGGGGAGGGTCAATTCATCAAGCTTTTACAGGAAAACGTTTGTTTTTGTGTGTGAGAGAGAAACATTACAGCGGAAGGGAAAGAGGAGGCCTTTAAAAAGGGCAATCCATAATTCTTAAGTCAGCAAAACACACAATGTGAAAGTGTTATCACCCTCAAAGTGATTGACAGGTCTTAAATTAACCCCAATTGCCTGAATCCAAGTAAATACTTTGTTGCATTGCCGTCAGTATTTCTGGTATTCCAAGAACCCCGCTGCTTGATGTAGGCGGACTAGAAGATCCACAAGGGACGTTTAAAAACAAGATACTTGCCCCACAGCCTCCCAAAAGCAGGCATGTTGCAACTGTAGTATTTCATCTCATTGGACGTTTGTGTGAAATTGAGCATGTGAATTCTTGCAGAGACCCAGCTATTCTGCTGCGTTGATGTGTTTCATCGCGGTAGTCATATCATTTAGTTTATAGCTTTAACAAAAAGGTCCCAAATGCCAGAACAGAAGGGGGGAAAGGGGCTTTTGTGTACTCTGCACCCTCATCGTGGAATATGTTGCAGAAAGATTTAAAACTTACGCTGTAAAAAATGTTTCTAGGTTGCTCCAAATCATTTAATCTCAATGGGAAGGTTTGAATCCTTTTTTTTTTTAATACAAATGTTGATTGCATGAGAAGATTTATATTGTCCCCAAATACCCCCAAATCCTGTAAATTCAAGAAGCAGACAAATCACGACATGACTCGGCCCAACTGTCAAAGCCTCAGACAGCAGCGTCTCGTCCTGCCCCCCCCGTCCAGACTTATTTGTACGTCTCTACTCGTGTCTCTCCACTTGTGTCGGCAGCAGAAGCTTTAACTTATGTACCAACAAACGAACATGAACTCACGAATGAATGTGATGTGAATCGACATACCGCTACATTACGCTTTGAGGATTTACAAGACATTTAGTTAATGTTTTATGTTCAGGAGTCAAATAAACGACTGGCCTTTGACGTGGATGTCAATGAATTTATTGCACCCACTCATCAGTAGATTCCTCTGGAAAGGTGGTGTCATTTCTGCTTTCATGTCCAGTGCTACTGCATTTTCCCAAGCGTGGGTACCAAGGTCACTCCCATACTATTACACTGTGTGAGAGTGTGTGTGTGTGTGTGTGTGTGCGCGCGCGCGCGCGTCCTTCAGACTGTGCGATTTGGCCAGTCCCCAAACAGACAGAGCTGATTGATATGCAGTTCAGAGTAAACAATGACCCTGGCATCAGCAGGAAGGACTTCCAGAAACACCTGACTCAACTAACTGCATAAAAAAAAACATAATAAACTACCTGATCATTGGGTATTAATAGTTATCTTTTAGATTTAACTAAAACAAAATAGTAAAGCTACACAAAACATTTTCATAAATGATATTCTAGGTTTGATCTGCTGATCAAGTCTTCTATTATTGTTGGATTGACACACAATCATGATGATGAAGTAGGGCTGGGCAGTGCACCAGTTCAAACGGTATGAATTTCTCACGTTCATACCAGTGTTACGCCATAACAACTGACGTTGCCTTTCAGCAGGCCGCAGAATTTATTTTTCACGTCATGGAGGAGCACTCAGCGGTCGGAGCTACTTGTCTTACGTGTGTTGTTATAAAGGTATGACCATGACTCAATGTCAACAATGAATAACCCACAACAAACACTCTTTAACAGGGTAAAACACCACAACACAACAGCTTGTGACACATACAATTTGTAACACTAATAATTGTACATTTATAAAAATTACCCTGCTGAACTGCATGCTGGGTATAGCTCACAACAAGAAGTAACTCTGTTGCTACATGAAAACACAGAAAAGAGCGATACAGGAGGAGAGACCAACACCAACGAGAGACCAGAGATGCACCGACACAACTTGTGTCCAAGAGAGGAGCTGTGTCTGTTTGGAGGGTTCTTGGTTTTGGGAAATCTGACATAAGTTACGTTTGATCAGAAAACAATTTATTGCAAAGTCTTTCGAGCCTCTGGTGGCAATACTAGCAGCCACAACAAGATAACGAGCTAACACGCTAGCTAGCTAACGAGCTAACAAGTTGGCCAGCAAGTGGCAAACAGCTGTTCGGGTCCTTTTCGGGGGTCAATTCATTAATGTGTTTACTTGATAAAGCAGTACTGTCGCATACCGGGATACCGTCAGAATCTTTCTAAATACGGTGAAATGGATTTTTGACCAAACCGCACAGCTCTATGACGAAGATAAACAGGAAATGCCTGCCAGCTAGAAAAACACAATGGTTACAATGCAAACCTTTAAATCCATAAAACCGTCACTATTCATTGATTCACACATATTTCCCCAATACAATCAGAGGTATCAAAGAAGTTTGGAATCATGGGAAAGGCCTGGTTTATGTTTTCATGTTGTTAAATCGTTGCTGGTCGAGATGGGTGCGTCGATCACAAGCTTGAAGTCCTTTTCAGTCAAATCATTTAAACATTCACCTCAAAGTCTGAATTTGGCACAATTACAGCAGCACCGGGTTCGGTTTAACATTATCGTCTTTAGGGTCGCAATCGAATTCACAACTTTACAACTCTGAGCTTTACCGAAGGGTCTAAAAGCTTCATTCATAACGTTGTCCTATTCTGTGCTAAAAGAAGTCAAAGTCTAGAGTCTGGACCTGCGTGTGTTTGCACGCATGGTCCTGACTCAGTGTTTCCATTACATTTTAGAAATGGTAAAAAATCAAAAGAAAAAGAAGATTTAAAAAAATAAATAAAATTACATTTGGCTGAGAGACAGAAGGCACACAGCTGCTGTATCAATCGGTTTTGGTCTCCTAGTAATCAAAGCATGGGGCCTTTTTCACATCTCAAAGCAGAAAGTAACAGAAGTCTCAGCCGCAATTATGCAGGAAACTGACCGATCAAATTCCTGTTAGAAGTTGAGGGAAAAAATAATAATCATCACGTAAATCCCAAAATAGTATGAAGATAAACGCCCTGCAAACGTCTCGGATCAACCTTCATGCACAATTAACGTCTATGTGCAGCCTGGAGAAACAGGTTGGGATCAGAACAGTTAAGGGAGGGGGCTGGGGGGGCACACACATGGAGGCAATGGACCCCACATCGAGCTCCTGCTGGACTTTGAGAGATGACACAGGCAGCTTGTTTACACGGCAACGGAGGGATAAGCAGCTGGTGTTGATCATTGGTCTGATATCAGACGTAAGAGGTGATGAGGAGGAGGAGGAGGCGGCGACGGCGGTTCACACTCCGCACCCACATGAACTCCCCTTTGCTCTCCGCCTCTCATCTGCATCCCCCTGTGTCTCGTTACCTCGCTTCAAATATTTTGTCTGGTTAGGAACCAATCAATTTCCCAAAGCTCCAACGTGTCCATGTGTGTCATCAGGGGGCACGCACGTGTGCCGTGCATGTAGCGGCATGCTGGCAGCAGTGACAGTGTGGAAGGGGAGTAGCGACGGCTAAACTAGAAAGCCACTGGGGGCCGCACCCTCCCGTTGGAGTGGTAAAACAAATCCCCAGACGGTGACGGTAGAAGTGCTGCAGGAACGACGTCCTTCATTCCTCCACAGCAGACCAACACGTTGCACCGGCTGACGGATCCCACAAGTTACAACTTATTCATTTTTTTGGTCGGCTGAATCAGTTTGCACTCTCGTAATGTTGTTGAAAGTTAAATTGTTTTTACTCGAGTTAAACCTGCTTCTCCATTATCTCTGAAACAGCACATGAGGAAACGTGACAACGTACGTTAATTAAATTAAATACCTGCGTGTCGCACATTGTTGCTGGACATTTAACTCGGGTTTGCAGGTGAGACGGACATTTATTTGGGGTTTCAGAGAATAGATACATTCCACGCTGATTGTTGAAAGGATGCACAAAGGCAGTTCACAATTAATTAAAAGAAGAAAAAAAAAAGTTCAGTTCAGCTACAAAAATCTCCCTTTGCCTCTGTTATGTTACACCCTTCCAACAACTTATGTGAAAATCAAACAGGAGAAACCCCAAATAGGCTTTAATGGATAATCTGATGGTGTTGTTTAAATGAAGACATCTTAAATGTCAAATGGCATTGGAACATCTAAAACGATGACACATCCAAATACAACAACGCTGTTGAAGCCACTGTTTTAAATGACATTTAAAATGATTTACCCTGGTTCTTTACCCCTTTGACCTACAAATGTAAAAAAAAAAGAAAGCTTCTAAAATCCTCGAGCTCCGCCCCCTTACACTGCGTGTTTGTTTGTCTGTCTGTATGATACCAGTCTGTACATGCACATGCCATAACAGGACATTCCAAACAAAAACACACACACTGTATGGAGTTCTGCGGTGAGTAATGCTAACACGTGGCAGCTAACGAGAACCATCAAAGGACATTTGATCCAGCACCTCTGGGCTTTGGTTTCTTTCCTCTCCCCTGAAGTCACGTCTGGAGTGTTTCTATTTGGCCGGGTTGTGACAGTGCGCACTGTGCTGGAACTCCTATAAACATTTTGACCTGAAACATGTATGCAACCGCTCCCCTCCCCCTCACCTGTCCACCATGTTGGGATCAGCACTTCTGGATAGCAGGAGCTCCACACAGCGAGCGATTTTGTCTTCAGTGGCAGATGCCATGCAGCTGGCCATGAGCACCGTCCAATGGTCTGTGGACCCAAAAGTAACATTTAATTATGCTTACTGAAGAGAGGAAATGTCATAAGACTTATTATCAGAAGATAATATCCTCAGACAAAATCCAAGCATTTTTGGATTGTGTGGAGCCAGTCCTCTGTAGCTACATAACACGCTACACTCTAAGGCCGCCCACTTCTTCAGGATTTTGATTTAATTCAACATTCTATTATCTTAAGACACTCATTTCTGTTTCACTTTCACTTTCAACAGACTTTTAACGTAGCATCCTCAATGAAAGTTAACCAGTCTGCAACGACAGAAAGATACTATGAAGAGTTTTAGAGAAAGAAATAACAGTTTGGCCTTTTGAGGGGAATAACAACAGAGCACTGTGGCTGCCATCAAAGTCTTCTCAGACCCATGTCAAACATCGTAACGCAATAGAGCCTGAATGCAACATAATGAAGCTCAATGGATTTGTTCGGCCCATCAACCGCTAACAGGCTCTCGTCCTGCAGAGTTCAACACGACTCTGCTGATCATAATAACATTACAGGTCATTTAGCTGACGCTTTTATCCAAAGCGACTTACATTACACTTTAAACCCATGGCTTTTTCACATTTTTGCCCAGGGAGCAATTAGGGGTTAGGTGTCTTGCTCAGGGACACTTCAACTTGAGACATGGGGCAGCCAGGACTTGACCACCAACCTTGCGGTTCCCAGCGCACCCGCTCTACCCCCTGCGCCACGACGACCCCCGTAGTAACATCACCATGGAACAAATAAGGTCTTCCTGTTTACTGCGTCTTTCGTGATTTTAGACGACATTAGCAGCACCTGCGATGGTGTAGATATTTTTCCAAACGGATGAGATGTGCTAAAATATATTTGGTTCATTATGGAGATGGATAGCCATTTATCTGGCATCAGGAAGTGTGGCGGCCTGTACGGGGCCGAGTGACTTCCCGTATCTCGTCCTGATACGATCGGTCCGAGACCCACGGCGAAGAGCATTTCTTTTGTTTCACCTACGTACCTGCGGGTATCACAGCATCAGAATGTGTATTTGTGTGCGCATGCATAGCAGGGCCACTGCATGTGTATGTGCGTTCCTGTGTCTGTGCATGTGTGGCTCTACATCAGTGTGTGTGTGTGTGTGTCTGTGTTTACACAATGCGTGTGTGGGCGGGTGTAAACCAGACAGCCCGGTTTGAGTCTACAGAGAAGGGGAGTAAATAAATCCAAGGCCTGAGAATTAGTAGAGGCGGCATGACGGCAGTACGGTGACCGTTATCAATCGCTCGTGCATTCCTTTCGCTCGGCCTCGCCGCTTTGCCTCCTGCGCCACTGAGACGTGACCACACGTCATCCCCTCCTTTAATTATTTCCTTCACCTGCCTCAAGCATCAGATGTCGAGACCATGTGAAATCAGTCTCACACACACACACACTGGACGGAGTCTAATCAGATATTGAGAGCATGACCGCAGCTTTGGTTCCCAGCTTGGATCTCGGGACGTGCAGAGGACACAGGAGGGTCTTCGACGGATCCCCGGAGAAATCAGGAATGCAATGGTCACGTATGTGCGGCATCACCGGGGACATACATATAATTCAAAAGTTATTTCACTCTTAATTGTATTAGTCATGACAGGCATTAGTAGAGTAACAACAGCTTGTCAAACCAGAAATAATGACATAGTTAAACGATCATGGGTGAAACAGCATTATTGCCAACGGTTCTTGACCAATATATAGGAAATTTGCATTTGTGCTTTCTATTGGTTGATCCCTGATATTAAAGCGTTAATAACTAATCTGTTTCTAAATTGACAAGGGAAGTTGTTCCAGCTGCTATAACAATAAAATACCTGACTTGTTTCGGCGTCTCCCTTTTTTCCTTTAGTGCTGATCTGATCAACAGATCCAAGACTCAAATCAGGGATACAATTAGTGATTATTTTCTGACCAGTAAATGTTGGACGTTCAAATAGCTGGTCATAAAAACTGTTTAACCATTTTTTTAGCATTAACTGCATGGAACATGGCAATGATTATTGAACCTCCAGTAAGCAACTGCTTCACAGCTCATTCCTTGAGATGTTCTCCTGTTGTAGAATTACTGACCTAACTTCTGAGTACCAGCCAATTGTTCTCTTTAATCAGTCTCTCATAATCACAATCACAGCTCCCTAGAGACATTCTTCGATAACAGACTGATCATCCGCTGTGATCGAGACAAATTTGCTCTGACTGGAAGGGAGTTGTCGGCCTTCTATGGATCAGACATGACTGAACTAGAAGATGTTTAATGTTTCCAAGGATCTGTAATTGTCATTTTCCCACAGGATTCACGGTTCATTGTGAATAGAGCGACAGACCTCAGAACATGGACAACTCCCTTCCCCTTAGCTTATTTTACCAGACTGTCCTCTGTCCAACAGATGCCTTCTATTTCTCTCGCTTTGGGATGAGGGTGCTGCGTGTATGAACTAAAAACAACTCAAGAGGCTCGGCGTTGTGTTTCTGCAAGAGTTCTTCTTTGCCGTCATCGCCATTAAGTAATGACAGATGAAGCGTGTTGGTGCACGGGCCCGATTGGTCGCCCGATCTTTGGCTGCAGCAGGTGAGGAAATTGGAAAAAGGTGCCACGGGGGAAAGGATAGCTGGACGCCAACGCAACGGGGGATTGTCAGGAAGATTTGGCATGGCTGTTTGATAGCCAAGCCTGGAAGGCAGCAGTGTGATCAAACTATCAGCCAGGTTTGGTTTTACTCTGCTGAGAAGTGGTGGTTGAGGGATGACTGAGAAAACGGCCGTGGCTGTAATCCTGTTATGATATCGACCGTCGATCCAAGATGGAAGGAGTTCTGGTTATTTCAGTTTTTAAACAAATGTATGTACGCTACTTCCATTCCATGTCAGTGTAAGAGTCTTTAATGCTTTTCAGAGACACTCGCAACCATTAGCTGCTTTGTTTCAAAAATGAAAAGTGCATTAATGATTTATGCAGCACGTATAACCCATTTGAATACGCCTTGGCTGTGTGTTCATAATTTCCCAATGGTATTTGGAGATAGTGACTGAGTAGAGTAAATTGCCTGGGCTCGCCTTTAAACTACAAACAATTAAAGCAAAGGAGAAGTTGTCTGTATTTGGACGTGGCCATTTTTCATTTCATCAAGTACTTAGTGAGAATTATGTCTGGCGAGATAACCTCTCTGTCAAAAATAAAGATCTGAATGAATCTGACCTTTTCTGAAGTTGGCGCTAGCCCCTCTGTCCAGTAGCAGTTTGGCCAGGTCGTAATTAGCCACACTGACGGCACACATCAGGGGAGTCCATTCAAAGCGGAGCCTGGTGTCCACGTCCAGGCCTGTCCAAATCAAACGCATCAGATTATTACAAAACTCCCTCCAGCTCACATACACAAAACAAGATTGTTTTATTTTTTTTAAAGTTTTTCCTATCACACTTGATTTGTTCATATCACTTTCTGATTAACATCAACGTTGGGCTAAAACATCAACACCAGCTGCTTGCAAATGTTTCGCAATTTAAACTTTCCGTGAAGCATGCACATGAGTGTTTCTAGATGAAAAATAGCTTTCTAAAGTGTAGAACTTTATTATTTTGATGATTTAAATTGGATTAATCTAGTAGGTTAAATTATAAATTAAAATAAATAAGCCAAATCTAAGAAGAAAAGCAGACTCTCTTTCTTTTAATGACTCGTTGGATTAAGTAAGGACACAAAACTCAAGAGGACATTGGAACAAAATAACAAATCAGTTTGTAATAGTTCTTGCACGAGTCTTGTTGTGATTGATTTCTATTTGAAGCTAAATATGAAGCTACCATGGATGAAGCAATGATAGCGATTAGAGCACTGATCAATCGTGAACTCCTGCCCACACAGTCTTCACATTAGTTGGTAAAGTGTCGAAAAAGGTCAAGGAAAATAAAAGTCCCAAAAAAAAAATTAGGTCAAGAAATGTCTTGGGTCTAAAAAGTCATGGATAAAATGGTAAAGAATTACGAAAGAAGAATTACGAAAATGTAATGTGAAAAGAAAGTAAAAAAATATTAGGTCCAGATTTTGCAAAAAAAAATGACGTTGCAAAAGGTCTTGAAAAAATTGATGTTATAAGAATATTAGGTCGGTTATATTAGGCAGGTTGAAAACTATCATGGAAAAAAAAAAGATATGTTATGTCAAACATGGAATAAAAAAGTCTGACAGATAACTTGCCATTGTCCAACAGCTGTTGAACAGTGACAATGTCTCCTTTATCGATGGCTCTTTTCATCAGTAGCTCTTGTGCTACAGCGTCACCCACATCCTGTGATAATAACAAGATCAAAAATAATTCACCATACAAAATTACTGCAAGAGAGAACAAAGATAAAGACATTCCTATCAAAATGAAATAACAATAACATTAACTATCAGGGCCACTGTTCCACTTGTGTGTGTAAGGATGCAGTGATGTTAAATATAGTAATGAGCAGCTCTTTCCCTTAACATTGTATCTGTGGCAATGTTAAACAGGCAAATGCCCTGCCATCAGGCGGGAGTAGCATTGACAGGTGACTGAATGTCTTAGGTGTCCAATGTAAAGGAAATCTTACCGGTGCTAACGAATACTACAAGTTAATACTGTGTACTAATGTTGACAGTTTCTGAGAACAACTCATTTTATACAGCACAATTATTTACACATTATTTTTCTGAATTAAGTCATTTATGATTTATTCCATACAATCATGAATGGCTTAATTCAGAATGTCAGAAATTAATGAAATGCGAGGAACCGAAAGACGTGACAATGGAAAGCTGCAAATAGGCTACTCAAATCCTACAAACAGAGCAGAGGATTTAAGGATTTCGGCATTAAAAATGAGACTGAGCAGGATCAGCTAATCGTTGACTGAAATAGTTCCGTTTCTGTCAATGAACAAATCAAGTAATCAGTTCTAAGTTGAATGTTAACTAGTAGAAGTACAAAAAGCTGTTAATACTTTTTTGTTTTACAAGACCTTTCAATGGCTCTCTCATAATTAGCACAATTTGCTTGAACATTAACGTTAATTATGTTCGGCTGTGAAACTTCTTTCAGATGATTTAGATAATTTATTTAGTCTTAAGACATTACTTTCTTACTCGGTAGAGCTATTGGGAGAATCTCTAACATTCATGTATACAATAAACTTAGATTACTTCCAAACTATCCACAAAAGGGAAGTTACCGTTTTCTAATTGCAAGTACCGCTGGGGTTAAAAAAGCGGCACAGAAACGTTCACGCCAATTCTAACGTTAAATTAACAGTTAGCTAAAATTAACTCACTAGTTTTTTTTAGTTCGCCTAATGTTTTTTCCTCGTAGTTCTATTTCGTATAGAACCAATAAAGCGGCGTTTCAGCCAATAAAAAGACGCTTAACTCGATTTAGCTACAAGCTAGGTAGTAACGCTAAACGGCCAATGCGTTGTTGCTAACGTTAGCTTCTAACGTAATACCATAAACCGGTTTCTAACAGAAATACCGTAGTGTGGGAAGACGTATCCAAACGACCGACATCACACTCGTCGCTGCTTTCGCTTTCATCTCCAGCCGGGTAGACGTTATACATTAAGTGCGACATAAATAAACACGGTAATCTTTTCCCCAACTGGCTAAATTTTACTCCGGTCCGTTAATCCCTTTTTGGGGTTTTGCCCATAAATCGAAAATACGAAGCGGAGCCGCTAAACCGGAAGTACGTAGGTTTTCACAGTAACAACGCAATGTGTAAACAAGAAATCCGCCTGCGATGCCAGCGGTTAAAGTTAATTAATGGATATAAATAAATAATCCTGGTCCGACGGGATGTGTTAGCAACAATAGTTGACAACACGCACACTCGTTGCTCTTGGATCAGATACGGATTTTCTACGGATTGTCAGTGAAGGCAGAGCAGAGACAGTTCAAGGAGACCCAGAGGCATGCATTTAAACCAGTGATTCATCAATTCATCCTGTGATTTTATTTTGAAGGGACTTTTTTAATTCAGCGGAGTGTCCTTTTTTGCCAGCTCTATGGCGGCAAATCACTGTCAAAGAAAGAGAGCGAAAATCAGGTTGATGCACGCGTAAATCAAACATCCGTGAGCAAAAGTCCGTCTCGCGCGAGCAAAAGTTTGTCTCGCGCGAGATATTTGCTCGCTCGCGAAACGTGAATTTACTCGCTCGCGAGATTAATCTCTGCTCGCGCTCGAAAGTGTTTTCTACGCGCTCGCTGTTTTTCTTTTTGACAGTGAGGGGGCGGAACCACCACCATCTCTACATCTATTTGGTTACAAACCCCGTTTTAGGATTGGCTGGAGTGATGCATCCACACAACTAAGCCCATTTCCGCACTACAGAAAGGGGATAGAAAATCGAAATTATGAGATTGTCACGTTGTCAAAAAACAAACGCCCCCTTCTGTCATCGTAGTGGACCGTAGATGACAACCAGCTAAACCATCATTTACCATCATTACCGGCACATTAACAGAAAAGCTCTCAGACCGGTCCGTAAATTAGTTTGCTGTTATTTTGAATCCGCCTGACTCCCGCCGCTTCAATTTAACGTTACGTTAACCCTTGACCTCAGCGCTAACATTAATCCCAGCCGTTATTAGCATTGTAGCTTATTGGCTAGCCTCTTTACTAGACTGTCATTAAGCCATGTGTTCATATGCTATCTTTGTGCTATTCTCTTGGTCCAAATTTTGGAAAATAGTTCCAAAACCGAACATCAGCCGAAATTAAGGGGCTTCCTCTAACGTTATGTGTCGTACAAAACCACAAGTCACAATGAACGTTATGATTTGTACATTATCTACCTGTTTATGTTTAGGGAGTCTGGAAATGAAGCAAGGCCGCCCACGGCTCTCGCTGTCGGGGTAACCTGTTGTTGGGTCAGCGAGCAACTCCACTATTTTTTTCTGTTCTTGTCAAAACGTTAGCATTCATTTGTTTCTGTACTTTAAACTCGCATCTGACGTTAATACTTTTGTTTGTTCAAAAGGAACTCTAGGACCAGGATGAGTGGATCTTCAGGGGGAATCAAAATATGTCTGGTGAGTGGTTGGGACTATTTTAGTGATCATGTTCTTGATGTAAAACATTTAAACATAAATGTTCCACTGGTGGTTTGGTGTATATATATTTATATTGAAAACTTGTGTACTGCAACAACTGTAATAAGTTGTGGAAGTGGTGGTGGGTTTGGTTTCATCTCACACAAGCTGTTCTCTAGTCATCGATAAATGAACACACTTGAGGAGCTGTTGAGTATTTTTCAATATGTATCTGTGACCGCTAACAAATACATTGGGTCAAGCTTTGACTTGGTTTTACTGAGGCTCACAATGATGCAAACCATTGTTATCTATGACTGTATAAGCACAGCTGATAGAGCACATTTTCCTGACTGCAGGGCACAGTAAGTGTCCAGCAGAGGACACTCTTCCCTTTAGGCAAAATGAAGTAGCCTTGCCAGTCGTGTTCCTTTACTGATATAACTCAAAAAAGGTGATTTTGCAGAATCTTTTAAGAAGCAGAAAAAAAGAGTCTCAGCTCTCTGCTAAACAATCAATACCTCTCAGCCTCGGGTTGGACCTGGGGAGACCATGAGAACATGGGAGTTGTTGTCCCCATATTAATTTAATTGTGTCAGTTGGATATTCTGTTTTATCAGAGCACAGTAGCTTTGTGAACACACGCACAAGCACACCTTTTCTTTGCTAAACCAGAGCCTTCATTTATTTGACGGCTTTCAAATGTATTTCAACAACAAATTAGGCATGTTAAGCTCTCTTTCATCTTTTACTTTCCAGATAAAAATGTATTATATTATATATATACCTCCCCTTGGTTGTTCATTTTGTACCTGCAGTACACATAGATGTCCGTATATTTCTGTATTTTCAATTACTGAAACTGAAACAGGGCTTGAAAGCAAGGGTGGCCCGCTTACCTGGTAACAGTAAAATTCTGTGAAAAAAAAGTAAACCACATTGTTTTTTCCAGAGTGAGACATGTTACTTTCAAAGAGTAACATGGTCAGTACTGAGTGAAATGTGTGTTTTGAAGCTTCATTCTCCCTACTGCCCACCAGAAGGTGACTCCTCTTGTTCCATAGAAGTCTATGAGAAAATGACACTATTTCTCTCTTGATTTATTCCCTCAGTAAACATTATAAACATGCGTTTATGGTCTCACTCTCTAGTGTAAAGTCTTCTTCAATACACCATGATGTTCATTTTTTTTTATTTATAGTCTATTTAGAAACAGACCATAAAGAAGGAGGGTACATGTCAGAGACTTTAACGCAGTCTCTAAGTCAGTCCTGCGCGTTCCAATTTTTTATTTATTTATTATTTAATTCCGTTTATTGGCTGGAAAACAAAAATGCGACGGCCTCCATCAGAGATGGCAGCAGCGGGATCGCCAAACTTAAAGGTTCAAAACATCAGTCCCCGAACCAATGAGGTGACGTCACGGTGGCTACGTCCACTTCTTATACACCTTCCATGGTAAACACAAAGGCAAGTAGATTTCTGACTCTCTTTCCCACAACAACATTCAAGTTGAACCCTCTTCGATACAAAGTATTCAATCTAGATGTTCTCACATTACTTAATAATTCCTCAAATAACCTCCTAAACTTGTCTCTGGTGCCAGGCCTTGGCTTTGCCCTGCTGCTTTACAGTCAAACGGTGACGGGGCACCGACGTGAGCTCAGAATTCATGTGTTCCAGCAGATCCACCCGGCCCGTGTTTCACTCTGTCCGTATCTGCAGTGCTGAGAGCCAAGATAAGATTTAGTTAGTGTGTTGGGATACTCTCCAACCAAGAGGGTTTACCACGTCTTCACACGTTATCTCTGTTCCCTCACGGAATGTCTGGAGGTTTTGATCTTCCCTCTGCTGAAACTGTGAGTAATCTGAAAATGATCATAACAAAACAAAAAAATTTCAAGTTCGTTGTCAGCTGTCCCGGGAACTGTTTCTGCTATTTTGTGAATGATAGCGAGGCAGAGCAGCGGGGCCACAGCTCGATGACCAGAAGCCCCCCCCCCCACAAAATGAATGTTTTCTTCCTTCTATTTAAATTTTTTATTAATCAGTGGTTATGTAGCACAAAAAAAAACAGAAAATCGTCATTCATTACCCGCCGTCATTTTAGCATATGTCTTATAAATAGGCGGCAACACCCTGTCCTGAAAAGTGAAGGCTTTGATGACGTGCCTTAAAGCTGCATTCTCTGTAGTGACCAGCAGGGGGCGACTCATCTGGTCCCATAGAATATGAGAAAATGACTTACATCTTGGTTTATTTCCTCTGTAAACATGGATGCATGGTCCCATTCTCTCATTTCAAGTCTTTTTCAATACAGCATGTTGTTCTTTTAGTACATTTTGATCAATTTAGAGTTAAACACCATAAAATATAAGGTGCTTTAGGGCGGGACTAATGTGACTGACAGGTCACTAACAGACGTATATAGCCAAAATGTCCACGCTAGGGATTTCAAACCGGTGTTTCACCGTCCAATGGGTTGTGTCTTGTCACCTTTGTCTCTGTTTTATAAAAGTATTCCTATAACTCCAAGTTAAGCTCCCCCCTGTCATGTAAAGGAGGCATTTCTCATTTTGAATATACTCTAATACTAATTTTTCATCTTTTTGCTTGGGACCATGTAGCAGCTGTTGTCTGCCAGTGTGAAGTTGTGTCTTTTAATTCAAAAACATCTGATTTCAACTTTATTTGATACACGAGGGCTGCAAAGTGACAAGAAAGGCTGTATCTCTAACATAGCACAACAATGTCCTCAAGAGACCTCAAAAGGAATTTAAATAAGACAAATCCAACACATTTAGATGTTCCCTATTATTAAGTTAGGGGACAACTAGTCCACGTGGCCTAGTCTCTCACTGATGGTCTACGGATCAATGCCTGTCTGAAAGTGGCCTCGTTCGGACCAGCAGGCTTCACCCCCTCATCTTGTTGCCACAACACGCGACAGGAGGCTCGGCAGCGTGGAAATGACGCATGCGTCTCCTGCGTTTCTTTTTTCCTTTTTTTTTGGCGAGCCCATAAAGGATGGACTGTCCCCTCCGCTGTCACGCAAAGCAGCAGAGAGACACAGAGAGAGACAGCGAAACCACTGAAAAGACGCACGACAGGACAGAAATCACTGTTTTTTTGCAGGGGGAGGGGAAGAAGTTAACCGAAAGGTGACATCGTATGTACTGGAGGATTTAAGTTGAGTATTAAAAAAAAAAAAAAAACTGTGGGAACAGATCCACTTGCGTGGGGGACAGGTGGGGGGGAGGACAACACAGATGTGAGCGACGTGCAGCAGACGGACTCAGGTGCACACAACCAAACTGGCGGCGCACTTAGGATGCAGAAGTCACCGGTGGAAGATGCCAACTTCCTCTCCAGATATTTCTTCTGGTAAGACGCGTTCTGTCCTTTGTTTTTTCTCAATATTTATTAGAAGGCTTCACTTGGGTGTTAACACGATCTGAGGTTTTGAAGGTCATTTATTTAAGACGCAACTTTGACGGTTTTAAAGCTTTTTTTAATTTACCGCCGCATGGAAGCAGGTGAAACACCGCACACAGAGAACCCAAGCGGTGTTACAAAGTGATGTCACGGACTGTCTTCATGTCCACTTGTGCTTCCAAAAGGATATGAACAACAATATGCGTCACTCTGAAAGTGCAGGCGAGTTGGAGATAGTTTGCCTGATCCGTGCGTAAAATGCGCAAATTGTGGTTTCAAAATGCGCAAAACGAGCTCTTCTCAAATGTACGGCACGTTTATTAGAAAGTCATTATTAACGGTAATTCAAAAATCCCTTTGGATTTGAGTGCCATTTGAATGATATTCTATTAGAACATTTACCTTTTTATATCCTATTTCTTGGTATGTTACCGTATAAAGGAGCGCACTGACACGAGCTCTCCTCACTAATGCGAGGTCCCGCAGAATGAAGCCTGGATGATGTAAAAGTACAGTTCAGTCACAGGGACAGGAGGCAAACATCTGACTTTATCTTCTTTCCCTGTCATTAGTGTGAAACCTCATCGGATCACTTCTGTTCCAACCAACACCAACTCCCATTAAAGCTCCCAGAGGCTCTCAAATAGCTCCAACTAATCTGAAAAAGTCTTTGACCAACTGTACACGAGTGGCACATTTATTATCATTATGTTCTCCTCTGTTCTCGTAATGTTTCCATCCTACTTGTTCTTCCTGAATCATTTATATCACATGTGTTGTAACTATTTTCTGTTGTTCATTTCATGATTCCTTTTTTCATCCTGATTGATGACCGTCCTCTTATTTCTTCCATTTTTTATTCTGCCTGTTAATAGTTTAGGCAGTTAAGGCAGTTGGTGACATTGTGCTCTTTAAACGCAATCTTGATGTCGTCTTCTTCTTAGACCGTTCTTTTCTTTCTCGTTTCAAACACCTAACGCGGCTTCCTCGCGCAGGTGGACGACGCCTTTGCTGAGGAAGGGCTTCAGGAAGAAGTTGGAGCTGACGGATGTGTACAAGGCTCCTTCTTTTGATCTGGCAGACAACCTCTCTGAGAGACTCGAGAGGTTTGTGCAGTTTGAGTTGCTTACGTGACTCCAGTGTTGTTGTTGTTGTTGTTGTGGTTTTTTCCTGTGTGATAGTTGTGCTGCAGACCCGGCTCATGAAGAGATCGAAGATGATGGGAGAACATTTAAGAAGTAAACTCTCATGCCGCCACCTGAGTCTTTGATTATGACAGATGTCTCTTATCATTATAGTGGTGACGTAATCAAGATTTGTTTGTTTGCTAAACTTTGACACGTGGGCCAGCTGATGGCCGCTGCTCGTTTTCTTAACTGGACCACAGTGGAATTTAAAGAACTAAAGTAAAGTAACTTACTTAATTTAAAGGCAGCTTCAAGGATCAAAGTAGCGGTGAAGAAATTGTAACAATCGACAAGGTAGGAGAAATCCCCCGTGGTGTTTTTCCCAGGTGTCCTTTTACCTGTTTACAGTAGCTGTGCTCGGACTGGAGTTAAAATATGGGCTGTGTGCTCTACAGACCAGCACAAGGGTACATCTTCTCTTTTCTCTTCAAATAAATCCTGTAAATAAAAGTCCAGTCATGGCCAAAGCATCTTCTCATCAAACACAAGCAAATAGGATGTAAAACAAAAGAAAGAAAGGAGGGGGAGGATTAAACAGTGGACCGTGGTGTCCCGCATGGGCCTCTGCCCTTTGGTTACCCGGGGCGCCGCGTCGCGCAGAACTCTGCCAACAAGCCGGTTAATGTACACGGGTGTTGAAGAGACGACCTTTGAAAAAGGGCCCGCCGGGTGACGAATGAGCGGCGCTGCGGCATTCCGCTTTCTTTACTCTGGTCAACCGAACGCCAAAGGCTTCTGGGAATGTGAACTTTACAGCTCAGTTCAGCCCAGTTCAGCCCAGTTCAACTCAGTTCGGCCCAGCTCAGTTTAATTCAGCTCAGTTCAGCTCAGTTGATATTGTGCACATGACAAGCTAGTAGTAATAAATGTATGTGAAAAACAACAAAATAAACGTGTAGAATATGTATCTGTGGTGATAATGTTGGTAAAATAGACGTCCGATTTACAAACTTAATCAATTCAATTATTCTTTAAAAACAACCAAGGCCTAAAAATTCAAACCTTCCCTTCCTGCTCGATCCTCTACTCGAGGCTGAAAACTAAAGGTGACCCGGATTTTGCCTTCAAAGCCCTTGAAAATGTTTTAAGTATGATATATAAATAGTTATTATTATTATTTTATAGTCGGGTTGTTGGCAGCAGTTGTATCTGAGGCTGCACTTGTCTTGGTCCATTGGTCACCGGATGTTTTGGTCTTTGTTGACTAATTACTTATTTCTTCTTCCCAATGTCTTGAAGAACTGGTGGCAAACTAAGTTTTAAAGATGTGTTTTTGTGCAAGAAGAGAAACACTTCAGACTACTTAGTCTTGTTTTTTTTAAATGTATCCCTTTCTCCCTCCCTCTTCCCTCGTTCTCCTCACTTCTTCTTCTTCCATCACTCACCGTGAGCCGGTCCGCCAAGTCGCCCCGTTTGTAAACCTCCCTCGGAGAACAATGCGGCTACTTACTGCAGCTGTGAGCACAGTTTGTGGGAAGTTAATCAGCCCGCTTGGAAAGGGAATCTTTACGACTGAAACGCACGTTACAAAGCTGAGCTCCATGAGTTATAGATCTGCAAATTAGAGGAAATGAAATGTCATTTTACTGTTGTTTTTTTCAATGACTTTCCTATTGATAAGAATCGATGAGATAAGAACTTGGAATGAAAACACAAACAAACAAAGTTGTTCGTCCAACCGAACTGTTCCTCCCTCCTCCCCGCAGAGAATGGGACAGAGAGGTGGTGTCGGACAAGAAAAAGCCACGGCTGATGAATGCGCTGGCCCGCTGCTTCCTCGGCCCCTTCGCCTTCTTCGGCGTCCTCCTCTACCTCGGGGTGAGTCTGGGAGGAAGTCGTTAACTCTGAAGTAGATGGAAAAGCTTTAGTCTGAACGATAGCTTGTAGAAAACAAACGTGGATGTAGTTTCCTGAAGGGAGAGTTTACAGCTGTGGTTTGGGTTCAGAACAGAAAGTCTTCTGAGAGAATCAGGAAGTCTGAATCCGGACGGCGAGATGGTTGAAGTTTCCGGGAGAAATGAGCAACCGTCCTCGACCGTCACCTCAAAAAACATGATTCACAACAACTACCATCTCCAGCCAATCACTAATCATTATGCTTATGATCAGTGTATGTGTATGTGTGTGTGTGTGTGTGTGTGTGTGTGTGTGTGTGTTGTACCTGTTAACAGCACTGAAGTGTTGAGGAACCATTGAAGCCACAGAGCTGTGAAACACACACACACACACAATGTAGTCATAAGCATGTCTCACCAGAGTGTCGCCGGACCATCGCTGTCCCGGCGACGCCGCCGCATCAGTTGGTACAGTTGGTTGACCGGTTGTCACGGTGCTAAGAATGCCTGTTAGGTGTCAAATACGGTGTGTGAGGGGTGTAAAAGAAATGTTTTGGGGAGGGATGTTTCTCAGTAGAAACAGTTTTTTAAAATTATGTTTTGAAAAAAATGTATTAAGTCTAAATCTGCTTTATTTTTCTGTGTTTGTAACATTTCTATTGGACATTCTTTATTATTCCATCATGCAGTAGCACTGAATTCTATCCATAACAAGGAAAATCAATGCTCGACTTTATTTCCCCTTTTCAGTAACAAACTAGAGCATGACTCCCATGCTACACAATAACGAGTCCTCAGAGTAACTCGGGTGAAAACCGGTTGTGGTCTCTCCTCTCACTGCAGGAGGCCTCCAAGGCGGTGCAGCCTCAACTTCTGGGCCGCATCATCGCCTCCTTCGACCCGTTCCACTCTCCGGAGCGCAGCCAGGGCTACTTCCTGGCCCTGGGCCTCTGTCTCCTCTTCACCGCCCGCTTCCTGCTGCTGCAGCCCGCCATCTTCGGCCTGCACCACCTGGGCATGCAGATCCGCATCGCCCTCTTCAGTCTCATATACAAGAAGGTAAGGGGGAGGATGGGGACCGCAGTCTGCTGATTTTAGAAATAGTTCCTTAAAGTTAGTTTTGGCTTAACTGTACATTATTATGCATCAATCTCCAATCCAACAGAGGCTCGACAAATAAAAGAACTGTGAGGAACCGAGAAGACAGCAAATGTAACCGTTGGATACGGCCAAAGACTGTAGTGTTCTTTATGCATTATGTACATTTGTATTCTTATCCTACTCTTCCTTGTGCAGAGTTCAAGTTCAAGTTTCCCAACAGTTTTGTCTTGTCGTTGAACATGAATTAAAGGAAGAAACCATTTAGTGTTTTAGGGGTTATTTGGACTGAATGATCCACCTTGTTCCTAGAAATACGTACAAGAGTGAGGAGACGCGGCAGCCGGTTTGCTCTCTAACGATTCACTCGCTCTTGTCCTGCCCCCCTCCCCCTTTAAACAGACCCTGAAGCTGTCCAGCCGAGTCTTGGATAAGATCAGCACCGGTCAGCTGGTCAGTCTGATGTCGGCTCACCTCAACAAGCTGGATGAGGTCAGCTGACATGTCTCGTGCTTCTTTCCCATAAGCCACTACTGTCTCTCTCGCATTTCTTTTGTTGGCTCACATCTCATATTCCTTATTACAGCTTTGTTTTTTTCTGAAGTATTATCAAAATAAGTAGGATTTATCTAATAAGTCCCGCACCTCTTTAGAAGCAGCACAGCCAGGATTACAAATCCCTTAAATATTGTCCTTTTTAAAATAAATTTGATTTCTTTGATTGATTTTAGAATAATATTGACCCATCCGGTTTGTTTTAGGACCTTTTCCATGAGAAGTTTTTGTCTGTGATACATTGTGTAATATTTGTTTATGTTGAAGAAGTTTGAACTGATGAAGTGAAGAAAATGCAGCTTTAACAACAAAGTGCAGGACTTTGGTTTTAAATTGACCTTTTTTTTCTTTCATTCAAAGAAACAGTAGTTTGACTCCCTCACTGACTTCAGTGAATACAGTTTTATTACCCAACACAGAGCTCTGTGTTCTTCATACAAAGGACCAATTAGAGGGTCAATAGATCCGGAACAATACACACACACACAGACACACACACACATACACACAGACGTTTGCAAACAAACACACAATGAGTAGTTTGTATTTAAGTATTCTGGATCTGTGATAAATGACAACGTAGCCGGAGGGCGAGCGTGCCTGTGTGTGTGTGTGTGTGTGTGTGTGTGTGTGTGTGTGTGTGTGTGTGTGTGGTCTGAACTCGGTCTTACCTCAGGTCTTAAGGTCTCACTGAGGCGTTGAATTTGTAAACACTCTGTAACCTGCATCGAGACAATTATCACCCGGCTCGGATGTGACTTGGCTGATGCGCCACTCTCTCCCTCTAATGACTGGTGGGGTTTAATAGTGCGTGTGTGTGTGTGTGGGGGGGGTCTCACGTTACAGTACATCTGAGGTTTACAGTCGACACGTTCTCTCTCTCGCTTTGTCTCTTTGGACTTTTTAGCTTGGTTACTTTTGTGACTTCACACACCATCATTTGTCACCATTATCTTGGTTGTGGTAGTAGACATCTTTTTAATGCTTTTCGAAATGCTGAATGATTTGTTTGCAAAAGACATTTTTGGGTAATGTAAATAAAAGATAAAGTGTGGATTTTGTATCAATTGATGTGGTACAGGCCACACAGTTCTACTTACTGTTTTTCTTTGACATTACTGCAGTTTTCTTTATCCGCAGGCTGTAACTAACACATCAGACAACGGGCGCGGGTGTGTGGGGGGGGGGGAGAGATGACGCTCCTCAAATGTCTCACTATAAGATATTTAAATATTCCCCTGGTCCTAGAGGAAGTCTTTTTACAGTCTCCCCATGTTGATCCGTGTATGTTTTCTGTTGCAGAGCCTGGGTCTGGCCCACTTCATCTGGATCACCCCCCTGCAGTGCATCCTGTGCGTGGGTCTGCTCTGGGAGCTGATCGAGGTGAACGGCTTCTGTGCGCTGGCGGCGCTCACCCTGCTGGGCATCATCCAGGCCTGGCTCTCCCAGAAGATGGGACCTCACCGGTAGGGGGAGGGGGCGCATCTGCTCGTATTCATAAACATGCATCAGAATATCTAGTTGTTTCTACTCTCTGAAAATTTGGCAGCTTTTATCTATATTAATCTCCTTATCACGACGTTGTAACTTCTCATCCAGCAGGTTGTTAAACTCAAACCTTTTGATGATGTCGTATTCATAAACGTGCACATTGTGATCTGGGTTGTCGTGTCTCGTGTGAACAGCGCGAAGCGAGGAGGAATGATCAGCCGCCGCCTTGCTCTCACCTCGGAGATCGTGGAGAACATCCACTCTGTGAAGGCGTACGGCTGGGAGGAGGTGATGGAGACAATCATCAAGAACATCAGGCAGTGAGTCCCCAGAAACCGTCTGTCTCCGTTTGGACTGCAGCGTTAAAGCAGAGAAACAATTCTTTTATCCCTAAGAAATGATGTTAAAACATCGTTGTAAAAGGGATCTGGATCTCTGTAGCCGGAGTTTTGGTGTAAATGCTAAAAGTATGTTTTGATGCTACGTTAACTCTGATAATCACAGCATTGTGAAAAACAAACCAGCAATAAAGCTTCGTTCTTCTAGTAATTTATTCATTATCTTCTTGTTTTTTATTTCATTTTTTTCTCCTCAGGGAAGAGATGACGCTGACGAGGAAGATCGGCTCACTGCGTTACTTCTACAGTGCCTCCTACTTCTTCTCCGCCATCTTGGTCATTGTGTCCGCCATCGTGCCGCACGCGATCAGCAAAGGCATCATCCTGCGCCGCATCTTCACCACCGCCTCCTACTGCATGGTGCTGCGCATGACACTGACCCGCCAGCTGCCGGGATCCATCCAGATGTGGTACGACACGCTGGCGCTGGTCAAGAAGATCGAGGTGGGTTCAGAGAGGGAGACCCCCCCCCTCCCCCCTCCCCCCCAGCCCTCGCCGGATTCTCCGGGTCTAATCTCTGTGTGTTTTCTTTTGTCTCCTCCAGGAGTTCTTGATGAAGGAAGAGTACAGAGTTCTGGAGTACAACCTGACCACCTCTGACCTGGAGCTGGTCAACGTCTCTGCATCCTGGGACGAGGTTTGTTTGCTGAATATTTACATCGAGTTCTGAGGGTTTTAGATGGTTTTAGAATGTCAAAAATGTTAAAATACTTTAGAGTATGCCCGGAGAACTTCCAGACTTTTCTGGATAACGTAACGTGCCGGCACTTAGTTACAAATGTCCCATTCTCGTCTCAAAGGAGCTCTATCCCACAAATCAAAGAGAACATATCGTCTGATTCTGATAGCAGGCTAGACTCTCACTGGTTTACGGTAACCACGGCAACACTCGGGATGCACAAACTGGGCTGAAAACCTGCTGAAACTAATCCTTCTTTGTCCTGCGCATCCTTAATATCCTCAGTTTGTGGCAAAAGTCATCCCAAAATAAGAAGAATAAAATGGCTTCATGGCAGCATCAGAGTATTGCCCCGTAATGGCCGTGGGAGAATCGTTGTTGCTAATCAATCAAATGATAACAAAACTTTAGTAACAGTACCTAAATTGTCAAATCAATAGAATGGAATCTTATGTCAACAGAAAAGTAACAAGAATGTCCATTTAAATACTTTGTTTGTCCAGCTGAGAGCCAAATATCTAAACTTATTTTGTAACATATTTATGTAAAAAGAATAGAATTAGCTGACAAATCGTTGTCTGACTCTCAAATTGTCAATATTGTTTTTGGTGTTAAGAAATATTGGCCCCATAACTCCCCTCCCATGTTTTAGTGTGTTTACCGTGAGAGAGAAGTTAGAATCTCCTGTGAATTACAGGTGTAATAGTTAATCCCTCACCTTCACTGTGAGCGGGTCCGATGATCTTATCTATAGGCACAGGCTGTAAACCTGGTCCCAGCAGGTGTGATTCATTGACCACCCGACACCGTGAGAAAACCAACATCCACCCCATCACTTTGCATAATTAATTACCCCGGTGTCGTCAGCACACTTTGCCTCTTGCTGGGAACACTAAGTAGGTGTCCATCACCTAATTCCCAGAGTCTCCCCCTTGCCCTCTCCCCTTCCGGGAATGTGCCATTCTGCAATGAATGGGGGGGGGGGGGGTGTTGCTTTTCTTCAGGATGGGAATCTTATGGGTCGAACCTCCACAAACTGGACGAGAGGAACGGTGACCCATCAAACGTTCCAGGGGCTCAATGATTGTGTCGAGCGGAGTTTCCCTTTATTTTTATTTTTTTTCCCCGTTAATCTTTACGCAGGCGGTGACGGATGAGGCGGCGTAAGCTCATTGTGAGACTTTAGGGAGTCTTCTCTTGTCTTTGGAAAATCTCTTGTTTCTCACTGCAGTCTGGCCTGAAGTAAACTAAAATGAAAAAACACAAGTGGAATAAATGGCATGCACAGCAGTCGCAGAGCGTAGTGCCAAAGCAGTAGCCAAAGATTGCATAATGTGCTACATTGTAGCGTACATTATCATTGTACATAATATCATGGCCATGGAATACCATAGTATAGCAGACCTTAAACTCATGGCGAGCGGCTCTTGACTCTTTAACTTAACTTAACTCCTACGCAGGGCATTGGTGAGCTCTTTGAGAAGATCAAGCAGGAGAACAAGGCCAACGGACACCTGAGCGGCGACGCAGGCCTCTTCTTCACCAACCTCTACGTCACGCCCGTCCTCAAGAACATCAGCCTCTATCTGGAGAAGGGCAAGATGCTGGCGGTGGCCGGCTCCACCGGCTCGGGGAAAGTAGGTCAAAGAAAGCCGGAAAAAAAAACAAGTGGCGCTCTTGGAGAATGTCTTGTTAAGAAAAATCACCTCCACCCCCAGAGTTCCCTGCTGATGATGATCCTCGGAGAGTTGTTGCCGTCGGAGGGGAAGATCAGACATAGCGGGCGCATCTCCTTCTCGCCGCAGACCTCCTGGATCATGCCGGGGACGATCCGGGACAACATCCTGTTCGGCCTGACCTACGACGAGTTCCGCTACACCTCTGTTATCAAGGCCTGCCAGCTGGAGGAGGTACCTTCACTCCTCTTGCACAGCTCGTTGCATAGCCTGACGTGACACGCGAGCGCCGCTTCTCTTGTCGCACAATGCAGGTTGCAGAGTGTTTTCTTTTTCCCAGGCACAGCAGTTGATGTTGATCATTTCTCGCATCATAAAAGAGGCTGCTATTTTCCCCCAGGTTTATGAATACCAACACCCATGCTTTGGTGAAAACAGTATTTGGAGCATGTCCGAGGAGACGGACACACGCAAGCAACTAGACCTAAAAGGAACAATCCTGTTGTTTTGAGTTTGGGACAGGACTGTGGTGTGATTTAATGCGAGAGGGAGATACTGAGCATGTCTCTCCGGGCCGTGTGGCTCCGGATCGGGTTCGGTTTCACTCAATCCCTTCTCCTCCACCCTCTCCGCTAACTTAACCAAGTTTTTAAGCAGAATTCTTCTTTGAAAACCCAGACAAACTGCGGCAGAGTTTGAATAAAACAAAATAAACGTCAGCTTATAAAATGTTTCCAAAGATGGCGGGTAACGCTGCTCTGATATCTGATATTTCCATAAGTCGTCCCCTCTAAAATCCCTTGTGACGTTTAATTGAAGCCTCTGACATAAAGATTTGATTCACTGTAACTCGCTCAGTCACACACAGCTCTGAAAATGACTTTTTTCAGGCAATTTCAGGGCAGTTTTCTGTGTTAAATCTCTCCCCTTTTCATTGGGTTGATGCTCTCTGCTCAGTTCGGGGCCTCTGCGAGGCTTCGAGAGGGATCAGGTTTCGCTCCACATTTACACAAATTATGTCCCTCAGAGACACACACGGCTGCACATTCTCTGTCTCCTACATCGGTACACACACACACACACACACACACACTCAGTCAGTCTCATAAGCCTCAGTGTTGAGTGACAGGCCATCTCAACAGAATAATGTCTCCTCTGTTGCCATGGAAATCCCACGCTATGTCACTGGGATGGAACATGAGCTTGTTGGTTCCCATTGAAAGACGTTGTTCTACGGGACGAAAGCATTAGAGCTTTATGACCAAAATATATTTAGAGAATATGTCTGAATAAAAACAGACATCATTGTGATCACAAATTTTCAAACTACCACAACCTTGAAAAAAATGTTGCTAATAATACTTTTATTAGCATAAAATTGTTCTTAGAACCTGTTTGAACACAAAGTTCCTGCTCACATATCATTGTTCTTTTATTTACACTAAAACCAGTGCAACGTGCCACTGACTGGAGTTTAGATAAAAACAAAACCTGTTGTCACAGCAAACAAAGGTGGCAGGCCACACTGACCCCTCGGTGTACTGTACAAACAAAAAGAATCCGTTTCGTCCTCTACAAGTACCGGTTGTTAACGATCTATCTTTCTATGAATCTCTATGAAGAGGCGGGAAATGACTTTAAAAATCAACGGCGAGTGACGCCGAGAGCCGATCCCAACAGAACCAGACGTTTTGGGGGGGTTGCCGACCATAAGTCCACAACTACCGTTGCCCCCGCTCTCTCAAAGCCCCACACAGACTGCCCCGGGTGGTCTCCCCGTCGTTAAAACGTATCTTCTGCCTCCCCTCGTTGGTCTTTGTTCACAGTGACACCCACACGTTTCTCTCTTTAACTGTGCTGCCTTGTTTCTTACAACCTGTTAACTTGACCCCCCCCCCCCCCCCCCCCCCCATGCGCCCCCGTCAGGACCCCGGACGTTGTCGTTAAAACAGGTAGGATGTGCTTTGTTTTTTTACCGATGACTTTTTACCGTCACTTCATCCTCCTCGGTGTTTTCCATCCAGCAGCGTGTGTGACATCATTCCCTTTGTGCTCCCTGTAAATCCTCTGATTACAACAACAGGACGGCTTTAATGTCACACATACCAACACGCCTTTGGGCTGTTTCATTCATGCAGACAGCATGAACGGTACCTTTCCGTGAAAAGAAATTAACCTTTTTATCGTTATTCAACTGGTGCGGTTTCATTAAACTGAGAAGAAAAGACTCACTGAAATGTCTTTTGAACTTACACTCACACAGCAGCATGGTCCTATTTATGTATTTCTTCATTTATTTCAGGTGAAAGTAGAACTTTTTACTAAGCTGTGCTGTTTCCAGCTGCTGCTGGCGTGTGTTCCAGTCGAATCTTTGTTTCCTTAGTCAGAACATACTGGAAAGATACTGGAAGACATGAAGTCACTTCGTCCCCCGAAACCATCCGCACACTCAACATGTGCGCCTCATTGTGTGAAACATGAACTCTGCAGCCGTTCATTTCCTGTTAGTTCAACAATAATGTAGCGTAAAACTCGGCTTATTGAAACATTTCATCACCTGGACGCCGGCAATATTCGGAGCTCCTGCATCTTTTTATCTTAATGTTCTGCGTGTTAATGATGTGTTTTCATTCCAGTGAGCAGAGATAACGGGAGAAAGAGGTCAAGCTCACAGTTTCCATTCAGTACATGTAGCATGTAGCACGCCGCAAGATGTGGACTTGTGTCTTATGAAATATGAGCTGATTTGCATCTATTCCTGGAAAGAAATCGGAACTTTGGTTAAAGGCAAATTCCAAATTCTTGGTTCAGTTTGATGAATCAAATATTTTAACTGAGGGAATGTTTGATATTTCTTTTGAATTACTCCATAAATCAAAAAATACTGTCAATAGCCTTAAAAAACAGTTTTGCCCTTGTTTTTAGCTAAGAAATATTGCCTATAATGTATGTATGAATCTGTAGAGGAATGAAGTGTGAGAACAAAGTCATTTAGAGAAAACGGCCTTTTAGTTTAGTTTAGTTTAGTCACATGCGGAAGGTGGAGAGGGTCAAGAATTAAGCAAACTGTGAAGAATCATCACTGTGAATTTTTTTAATGTAATAAGCTATCTAAAATGTATATATGTCCAAATGGACATTATGAAATAACTTTTTAACTTTTGGTGAATTTAGCATCAATTTAAACGTAAAATAAACACTCATGCTTTTTTGTGTTATCAAAGCAAAATACTGCAGCCCAACATTTTTAAATCCCTCAGTTCCTGAATTTTTTTTTATAAATCATAGCTAACTAAACCATTAGGTTAGTAAGAGCAGTGTTTTCTCAGAATTAATCGTTTGTATCAAGTATCAGAACGTTCATGTACATTTATGGATTTGACCTACTGACCCCCCTGTTTTTCCTCTCCAGGACTTCGGCCTGCTGCCCGAGAAAGACAAAACGCTTCTCCTGGAGGGAGGGGTGACCCTCAGCGGGGGTCAGCGGGCTCGCCTCGGCCTGGCCAGGTACTTCCTGTCCCACGTGACTCTGCTGTGGCTCATGATCAATCAATCAATATCAAGATCACTAATATTCAGTTATAAATGTGGAAACGGACAAACATGGGAGCTTCAACTCGTTTTCATCATCTCGTTTCTCAGCCAAAGTCGTAGCAGAAAATCTGGAAATAATTAATGTGAATCATCCTCATAGTTGTGACGAATGCAGCATTCTTTTTAAGAGATAAAGAGAGATTTTTTTTTTAAGAGAGGCTGTGAACCGATCATCCTTATTGACAACCTCGTCGCATAATCCTTCTCTGGTGGGTCGACTTTCTGATGCCGAGTGCTTCCTGCGTCTCCCGGCGGACGTTTGTTGCTCCATTACAACCTGAGGTCAGACGCTCTCACAGCGCCGTGCATTATTTATTGCTGTGAAGGGGTTAGGGTGTATGAGGTACTTATCTAGAGGCCGGATGCTATTTACAGTAGGTGACGCAGGAACCAAAAGCTGTATATAACAACTGGACGTGGTCACCAGTTTGTGGACGGCGGTTTTGGAAGTCACCTGTTGGGCGATTCCTTCGCCGCCGTCTTGGGCCGTTGCCAAGAGAAGAAAGTTACCATATTTGGAATGAGGGCAAGTGACCTATTAGACACAGTTCTTGAATATACGTCTCTGTTAGTGGCAGACTTGTCAATCACAGTAAGCTCCTCCCTCAATCACTCCCTGCGTAATATCACGCTGGCTTCAAGAAGGCTGGGCCAGCTCACATGGCGAGGTGAAATATCCTTAAAATAGCATTCAGTTGAGCTGACATACAGTAGTCGGCGTCATCTGCTCTGCGTAACACATGGACTGTGGCCTCACACAACCCCCCTTTAATAACAGCCTCGTTGTTCTCCCCCAGGGCCGTGTACAAAGATGCAGACCTCTACCTGCTGGATGCACCGTTCACCCACCTGGACATCGTGACGGAGAAAGAGATCTTTGAGAAGTGTGTATCCCAACAGAGCGTCTTTCATGTGGAGGGAGGGGAGGGGGGGGGGGGTTAAGTTCAAGGTTGTCTCGGGTCGACTGTGGAGCGCTACGCTGCTTCACCACACTATTACATTCCCAGGAAACGGGAGTGAAGCGAGGAAGAGAATTATGCTTTGATGAAATGTGGCGGCCCTTCAGAGAGAAAAGCATCTCGGCTTTGTAGGCGGAGCCTGAACAAATGGTGGTGATAGAGGAGCAGAGGAGGGTCATTCTGTTTTTGACATCTCAACCAAGATTTGACACCTCAACCAGTCTTTTAGAGACATCGTGTCTTGATTTTCTTTTTTATAGAAATACATAAACGTTGTGGCACAAATGTCCCTCACCCCGCCCCTAACCTCCAAACTTTTTTCCCGTGTCACTTCCCAGATGCGTCTGTAAACTAATGGCGTCCAAGGCGCGCATCGTGGTCACCAGCAAGCTCGAGCATCTGAAGCGAGCCGACCGGATCCTCCTGCTGCACAATGGAGACTGCTACTTCTACGGAACCTTCTCGGAGCTGCAGGCCAAGCGGCCCGACTTCAGCTCGCTGCTCCTCGGCATACAGACGTACGACAACTTCAACGCCGAGCGCCGCAGCTCCATCCTCACAGAAACCCTGCGCCGGGTGTCCGTGGACGAGACCGCCGGCTTCCGGGGGCCGGAGGCCATGCGCCAGTCCTTCCGACAGCAGCCGCCTTCCATAATCCCCCCTGGGTCCCAGGGCCACGCCGGAGGCGACGGCTACCCAGAGAAACGCAAACAGTCGCTGATCCTCAGTCCACTGGCGGCCGCGCGCAAGTTCTCCTTCATCGGAAACTCCCAGCAGAGCGCCAGCGCCCCCCAGTCCACCGCCATAGAGGACGGGGTCCAGGAACTCTCCGAGCGGAAGTTCTCGGTGGTGCCCGAGGACGACCAGGTGGAGGAGGTGCTCCCCAGGGGGAACCTGTACCTCAACGGGCTGCAGCACCTCAACGGGCAGAGGCGCCAGTCGGTCCTGGCGTTCATCACCAAGACTCAGGGCCAGGAGCGCCGGGAGCAGATGCAGATTCAGTCGTCCTTCAGGAAGAAGCTGTCCCTCACGCCGCAGTGCGACCTGGTGTCCGAGCTGGACATCTACGCCCGCCGCCTGTCCAAGGACAGCGTTTATGACATCAGTGAGGACGTGGACGAAGCTGACATGGAGGTAAAATTCTGTTCAAGTGGATACATGTTCCTCTTGATTCTTCCAGTAGAATCTTTTCTCGAGTTTGCGTGAACGTACAAAATGTAGTTAACATTGAAGAGGAACTTTGAACTGGTAACTGTCTCAAACAAGTACTGATCCTCGATGTGACAAGACCATCGGCCAGAAGGTAGGCTTCAGCTTTTAGGAAGGCTAACATCAGGGTGACATCATGCCGGCTCACCAGAACCACCTTCAGCTCAAACCAGCAGAGACCGGTCCAACTCCTCTCTGCTGGAGGCCCAGGAGTCATTACTGGACCCACTGGAGGGAAGGAAGGGGAACCATGACCAGGAGTGAGAGGAGGAGTGAAGGGGTGGACTGTCAGAGCTCTGCAGCAGTAATTTTAGTCTCTGTGGGGGCAGGGGGCAGCACAAACCACCCAAAATAAAAGTTCCTCATAGTAAATTAGAAGTTTGTTGGGTAAAGTTCTGATCCGTTTGTTCGCAGCAATGCTTCGCAGACGAACGTGAGAACATCTTTGATACAACCTCATGGAGCACATACCTGCGCTACATCACCACCAACAGGAGCTTAGTCTACGTATTAATCTTCATACTTCTTGTCTTCTTCGTTGAGGTAAAATCTCCATTCGTGAGTTGTTATTTTACTGGGAAGTCTCAGTAATTAATATATATCTACTGTCCCCATCATTAGGTCGCTGGTTCAGTCATTGGCATTTTCCTTATCACTGAGTAAGTAGTAAGAAATACTAAAATACTTGTCAAATTAGATTTGAACAAAAACATTCAATGTATTGTTAAAGAAATATATTAATTTGATAATTAAAATTTCTACAAATATGCTTTGTAGATCAAATACAATTCATGTTTAAATTCGCCCGACTTGTCGTGTGTTATGGTCGTTTTTTTTGTGTCAGTTTGGTTTAAAATTCCAACCGTTTGTCTTTTGCTCCGTTTCCAACCAGCGAGGTCTGGAGGGACGCCGCCAACCCGACGGCGCCGACCTTCATCAGCGCGCAGAACCCCAACTCCTCCTCGCCGCCCGTCCACCTGGCGGTCATTGTCACGCCGACCAGCGCCTACTACATCATCTACATCTACGTGGCCACGTCGGAGAGCGTGCTGGCGCTGGGCTTCTTCAGGGGCCTCCCGCTGGTGCACACGCTGCTCACCGTGTCCAAGAGGCTGCACGAGCAGATGCTCAGCGCCGTGCTCAGGGCCCCCATGGCGGTGCTCAACACCATGAAGACGGGTGACCTTCACAGCTTTCCTCTTGTTATTTCAGTTTGCTTTAAAATGCATTGAAAAGAAAAGAATTGAACGTGTTTTCGCGGACTTTCAGAATCTGTGGAGACGTAATGAAAAAAAGACCTGAGCTTCCTGTTTGTCTCTTTCAGGCCGCATCATGAACAGGTTCACCAAGGACATGGCCACCATAGACGACATGCTGCCGCTGGTGCTCTTTGACCTCATTCAGGTATTAAAATGATTAATAATGAGAATGAATGTGAAACAAGTAAAATCACACTCTCCGTATTTAAAACCAAATCTGACTAATCAATTCAAATCAAACTCTGGTTCCCTTTCAGAAACTATAATCCTTAAAAATCCCCTTATTCAAATGTTTTCTCAGGTTTTAGAGAAAGAAAACAAATCGAGTTTACCTTTTCTTTTTCGTTCGCTGTTGGAATCAAGTCTAATCATCTTCTTTCTCACCAGCTCACGTTGATCGTAACGGGCGCCATCTTCACCGTATCCATCATCCGGCCCTACATCTTCATCGCCGCCATCCCGCTGGCCGTCATCTTTGTCATCCTCAGAAAGTACTTCTTACGAACTGGACAACAACTCAAGCTACTGGAGGCTGAAGGTGAGCGTTGACGCAGCATGTGTCATTCTTATAAAGAAAGATGCATTTGAATAGATCTTAAATTGAAATGTTTATTCAGAAATATGTTCTAAATGCATTTATTTAAAATGTCTTCAAAGCCTAAAACATGTGAATAGAATTTGTGGGATTAGTTTTATGTTTTTCTTTTAAATAAAGAAATCCAAATGCTTTATGACGATATGAAATCCATGTGGATAAAACACCACATGAGTGTCTTTAGCTCTTGAAATGACGATGAGATGGCAAATATTCAGAAAGTAAAAGTGAGAACATAATAGGAAAACCGATAGAGTGAACAGAGGAAGCGGGACTGGGAGGTGAGAGGCCCGGGGCCAAAGGTCACCCTGAAGAACAAAAACATGACAGAGGAAGGGTTGATGAAGAGGATGGATGGGCAGCCTCAGAGGGGCGGGAGCAGTCAGAGGAAGGGAGGCAGGCTGAATAAAACAAGCGCTTTCCTCGGGTTAACGTTTTCGAAAAGCTTTCACACGTTCCACACGGTTCGCTGTTTTGGGGGGTTAAATCTTTTTAACTACTAAACGCTCTTCCCTAGTTGTGGAATAAATGAGGAGGTGCAAAAGCCTGCCACCATTGTTTTCACAATGAAGAGGACGTACGGCAGAGATTTATTAGATACACATGTAATAAGAGCTTTATTACATACATATGTAATAAGGGCATTATTAGATACACATGTAATAAATCTATGATACGATTAAGCCCTTGGATGACATCACTTTGGCTGGCGGGCTCCAGCGACGCTCCGACAGAGACGCGAGTTGAGCCTGAAGGTGAAGGGTGGAGTCGAGCAGAGGTGGAGAAAGCGCCTCAGAGAGATGCAGCATGTGTGTGTTTTCTTTGGACCGCCCTGTCGGTGAATGTGCGTTTTTTCGGGGTGATGCCAGCAAGGTCTTTTCCTGCGAGCGCGTCGGGGTCACGGAGACGAGCCGCGCTGGGATTTCCTGCAACCCCATCCTGATGCAGCGCTCCGTCTCCGATGTGCCACGAGCAGAGGACAAAGTACAGAGGACGTGTTATGAGTGTCACTCACGCAAATGTTTTCGCTTTCTGGAAACGTTTGTTTATACATAAATCATTCCCCTAATAAATCCAACTGGTTGAACAAGTAGTGAATCTAAAGATCATTGTGAGGCGGAGACATGTGACTCGTACCACACAGCCAAATATGACACTGAGCCTCCTCCCCCGCAGCTCGCAGCCCCATCTTCTCCCACCTCATCATCTCGCTGAAGGGCCTGTGGACCATCCGGGCCTTCGGCCGGCAGACTTACTTCGAGACGCTCTTCCACAAGGCGCTGAACACGCACACAGCCACCTGGTTCAACTACCTCTCCACGCTGCGCTGGTTCCTCTTCCGCTGCGACATGATCTTCGTCCTGTTCTTCACGGCCGCCGCCTTCATCGCTGTGGGAACCAACCGTGAGTGGCTTTCGGGGCGGGTGGGGTCGCCGTTTGGATTTGGGTTCAGGTTTGCAGCAGAAACGCAGAATACGACGTTGGTGGCGGTTTGTCCTCATGAGTCCCGGGTAGGAGGAGAGAACATCTGGTGGTTCCGGTCCGTCGGTTAGTGAGTAAACAGCGTGTTGTTATTTCCTCCGGCTCTTATCTGTGTGTCACAGGGTGCAGGGTCCGGTATCAGGACCCCAGCAGGCCGTGACAACTGATCAGAGGAGCTGGAATGCAGAAGGATAAAATGTCATGTACAGGAGGAAGTGTGTGTGTGTGTGTGTGTTGTACCCTGCTGCTGCGTCATGGCCCCGTGTTTGTGCTGAGAGCACATTAAAGGCTCATTTCACAGCTCATTATTTTCAATAGGGCAAGAAGCTGTGACCCCGCCCCCCCCCCAACGCTGCCCCGACATCAGAGAGAGCTGTCTGATTGGTCAGTATTGGTGACCGTGTGTCTGTGTGTGTGCTCTCTACAGAGGACAAACCAGGGGAGGTGGGCATCATCGTGGCCCTCGCCATGCTCATCCTGGGGACATTCCAATGGGCTGTCATCACCAGCATCACTGTGGACGGACTGGTACGTGGTTCACACACACACACACACACACACACACTGTCCCACCCGACTGGCTTTAATAGAAACACAACTATTGAGTAGCCATGAGTGGGTCGGGCACGGAGGTGTGTTTTCATGACTAAAGGAATTATCACATTGACTTGAAGTGTTTCTGATTCTAATGTGTACAAGAAGACAGAATGTTGGTTAATGAAGTCGCGTCTGCAGATGCGTTCGGTGGACCGCGTGTTCAAGTTTATCGACCTGCCGTCCGAGGAGCCGCTGCCGGAGAAGTCGGGCGGCAATGGAGAGCCGGACCTCGTCATCGACAACCCCTACGCTCGGGGCTGCTGGCCCAACCGGGGCCAGATGGACGTGCGGGGCCTCACCGTCAAGTACACGGAAGCCGGGCGCTCAGTGCTCAGCGACATCACCTTCTCCGTTGAGGGGGGGCAGAGCGTGAGTGTGTGTGTGTGTGTGTGTGTGTGTGTGTGTGTGTGTGTGCGTGTGTACGTTAATGAAACAGGGAGGAGTGATGCATGTTAGCATGTAGATGCAGCACGTTAAAGGCCTCCTTTGTGTAGATCGGCCTGTTGGGTCGGACCGGCTCGGGGAAGAGCACCCTGCTCTCCGCTCTGCTGCGCCTCGCCTCCACCGACGGGGACATCTCCATCGACGGCGTCTCCTGGAGCTCCGTCTCCCTGCACACGTGGAGGAAGGCTTTCGGGGTGGTGCCGCAGGTACGTCAGCAACAACAGATGTGCACAATTCAGCTCTTTGGAGGATGTGCAGCAAAAGGGCTTTACGAGGAAGGAAAAAAAACAATAGAAACAGAGATAATGGAAAAATAAGATGAAAATAAGACACGACTAATAATGTATAGGGATTGAGAGGTACATTCTTTTACACTTTGTATTTTTAAAGCACAGCTACAAAATTTGTATCGGCATCTTTTTTAATGTGATTTGACTAATAATTCGACTGGGCTGTTCAAAATAAAATGAATTGAATTGAATTAATTTTGCCAATTGTGCTTTTAGCGTAAAAGAAATGAGAAATAAACTGAGATTAAATAAAATAAGCTTACTCAATATATTACCGCTCAATGCTGTGTAAAATATATATCGATCTATATATATATATATTTAATGTTTTGTAAAGTAAAATATTCTGCACAGATGACACCAAACTGTGTTAGGTCACATGACCTAAAGGTCTTAAAAAAGTAAAATGCTGTAAAAAATACCACTGTTGTTATTTCACAACAGCCTTTAAACATTTAAAATGATTTCTTAACAGAAAGTTTTTATTCTGACCGGGACCTTTCGGATGAACCTGGATCCGCACGAAGGACACAGTGACGAGGAGCTGTGGAGGGTCGCCGAGGAGGTGAGGCCGCTTCAGGGAAAGACCTTTTTATCCAAAAGTATCTCAAAATCTTTGTCCTCTGGAGTGACCTCTGTCCTCTGGAGTGTCCGCTGGAGTGTCCTCTGGAGTGTCCTCTGAAGTGACCTCTGTCCTCTGTGTCCCAGGTGGGCTTGAAGTCTGTAATCGAACAGTTCCCAGACAAGTTGGACTTCCAGCTGGAGGACGGAGGCAACGTGCTGAGCAACGGACACAAGCAGCTGTTGTGTCTCGCCCGATCGATCCTCAGCAAGGCCCGGATCCTGCTTCTGGACGAGCCCTCGGCCTACCTGGACCCTATGTCAGTGTGTGTGTGTGTGTGTGTGTGTGTGTGTGTGTGCTAGTAACCCAAACCATGAAATATGAGAAAAACGTTTTTATCAAGCAAAATGAAACATACATGTGGTCATTTTAGCAAAACGTTAATGTTTAATGTGTCAATATGAAAACGAATCAGAGGGAGAATTCTTTTCAGGGGGTAATTCAGGGGGGGTATTAATATGAATAATAATAATTATTAATATTATTAACTATTCAAGAACCCTTGAACCAGCGTGAGCATCCTGTCTCTTTGATATTTGGCTTTTCGCGGCTTTAATGGAAAGTTTAGAAGCTTTAAATCTAAAAAGAACCGGTACCCCATTCCGTCGCTCCATGTGGTGACAATCTGGGAGTGCTTACAGTAATTCTGTGTGTGTGCGTGTTTGTGTGTGTGTGCGCGAGTGTGTGTGAGTGTGTGTGTGTGCACACACAATAGTAAATTAAGCCTATAATGGGCAGTCTAGTTTAACGTTAGTTTAACGCTAAAGCTAATGTGCGTTAGCAGTCAAGGGAGACGGCCTTTGATGATGACGGTGGTGTGTGTGTGTGTGTGTGTGTGTGTGTGTGTGTGTGTGTGTGTGTGTGTGTGTGTGTGTGTGTGTGTGTGTGTGTGTGTGTGTGTGTGTGTGTGTGTGTGTGTGTGTGTGTGTGTGAGAGCAGAACGCTGCAGGTCCTGAGGAAGACGCTGAAGCACGCGTTCTCCGGCTGCACCGTCATCCTGTCGGAGCACAGGGTGGAGCCGCTGCTGGAGTGTCAGTCCTTCCTGGTGAGAAACGCGGATTTCTTTATTCAGCTTTATTGAATATTTTACTTTATTGATGGAGATTATAAAATGAATTATAAAACAGTCCGATCCAAACTATTTGACCCCATTTCAGATTTGTTTCAGTCAGTGTGCAACTTCCTTTTTATGAATCCCAAACCTACCTGTGGAGGTAATGAGCGTCATGTGCTGGTCCTCATGGATGCTTCTCCTCTCTGCTGGTTAAAAGAGCGTCACATTAGGAACGTAGCGCTGCTAGCTAGCTACGGCCATGTTTCGTTTATGGCACAGTCCAAACGAGAACGACGAGGCCTCTCCGGGCTCTTCAACCCCCCCATAGAGAACACTTCACTGTTTTTTTGGTCTCAGCCCGTCGGTCCAGGTGGACAGTAAACCGAGTGTAGAAGCAAAACACAGAACAACGTCCTGCTGCTGAATCAAGTGGAACCCAGCTGCTTTTCTTTAGTAAAAAGTTCCACACACACACACACACGGTGGGTGTTTGTTGTTGCTGTGGACCTAACGAAGCCTCCTCCTCTCCTCCAGATGATCGAGGGCAGCTCCATGAAGAGCTACGACTCCATCCAGAAGCTGCTGAACGAGACGAGTCACCTGAAACAGGCCATGAGCCCCGCCGACAGGCTCCGCCTCTTCCCGCCGCTCCACCGCCTCAACTCCAGCAAGAGGGCGCCGCCGCAGACCGCCAAGATCTCCTCGCTGCCGGAGGAGGCCGAGGACGAAGTCCACGACACCCGCCTCTAACTGACCACACATACACACGCAACAGCGTCTCTGTGAGACACTAAAACTCTCCCAGACATTTTTTCATCAAACTCAATTCGCAGACTTTGCACTGAATCATTAGGACTTAGTTTCGATCAATATACTGATTTGATACACACACACACACACATAAGCAGAAATGTAAACATGGCAGAGAACATGTGGCCTCACACACAGTTGGATCATGCAGCTAATTCGTTGACAGTGAATTCAGGATCATTTGATTTTGAAAAAAAAAAGTGTGATGTTTGAATCAGGTGTTTTCATTGCAGAGCGTTGAGTGCAGAACTGAAGAGCGGCACGTTTAAAAAGTGCTATAAAATGTGTGTGTGCCACTTGATTGAACCAAAATTTGACCATTGCAACAAAAAAAAGGTTCCGTCGTCGACCGCCTGTCGCTGTCAGTGTGTTACAGAATTAGAACAGTGTGAATGAACCGGTGTGTTTGTGCTGTTGGTGCAGCGGAGCAAATCGCAGACGTGATGCTGAGATAATAACGCGGTTCCTTCTGAGTCACCAACTCTGCCCTCACCGCGGAAACGGCCTTCGCAGGTTGTTGTTGTCTTCTCATTGTCCTCACAAAGTTCAACCTTAACTGCGGATATTGTTTGCTTGAAAAAGCATGAATTGTGATGATTTTTTGTCAACAAGAATTCTTAATTCTTCGTCTGAATTAAGGGTCTTTTACTTTCAAAGAAAACATGCTTTTGTTCTGAGCAATCAGATACTTTTCAGTGTCCTTGGATTGAAGACTGAGCGTGAATATATCAGCTGTAGGAGACCCCCGTTTTGCTCCTGTAGGGTCAATAAGTGTGGCTATGAGCGCTGGTCAGAGGCACACCAACAGTACGCTTCAGGAATAAATCATGTAAGGACGTGAGTAGCAGGTCTTAAGTGGATGCTGAGCCAGCTTCTCCAGTTCTCCTCGTTAGCCTCTGAAAGGCGGCTCCTCTGTTTATAGAGAAAATGACTCTACTTCTCTCTGCAGTGAACATTGTAAACGTGTTTATGATCTCAAACTCTAGTTTCAAGACTTCTTCAATACATCATGATGTTCATTTAGTAAATTAGCATCCATGTAAAGTCAAACAAACCACAAAGCAGGGGATGCTTCAGGGTGGGGCTTACTGTGATTGACAGGTCGTTTTCCAGTCTGTTTTTCAGTTCATGAAAGCGAATTGTAACAATTGTCTTACGTAGCTCCGCCCTCTTTCTCCGTCCACACAAACGCAAAGAAAACGACTCCATCCGCTCGCCGCCTTCTGGCCACGAGGCATCGATTGAGGGCTACGCCATCGGTACGGCTTCGATAGCGCGTCTGATTGGTCCAAGTGGTTGGTTTAGTTGACGCCCACGCAGACAGGTGCAGTGACGTCATTGGCCGCCGCAGAGATCTTTATTTTTGTTTGCACTTTAGAGGCGAGGCGAGGTACTGAGCAGCTTCCACGGCGACGACCTTCTTGTAACTGACATCACTTTTTTCTTCAATTCTTCCGCTTGTTAATATCAAAAATAAAAAGTACATTTTCTATTTGAAATATATATTTTTTCAAAGCTGTACAAACGCCTGCAATTATGAACAATTCCATAGTTCAACCTTTTCCTCATAGGTCTCATAAAACCGTGTAATAGTTTAATAAGATTAAAAGGTACCACAAAGGCCTTCACATGTAAACTGTGACAGATTTTCTCTTTTTTACGGCGTAACTGAAGAACCAAGCTGTTTGTTGCTCATAGGAACCGGACGCAGATGTCCAAAAACAAAACGTATTTGTTGGATCAACTATATTTCCAGTGAAATTATAAAGATTTTGGAAACGTTGTCGTTTTTGTGTTGTTTGTTTTAAAAGGAGATTTTGTTTAGAGAAACCTTTGGATTTTTTTTAGGTTTACATAAATCATTTCTACTGTAAATGCAACACAGGCACAACAGATTAATAAATATATTCAAATACAGCTTATAAATATTAAATTTCTTTACCCACAAAATGAAACGTGTCAATTCCAATGCTTTCAGAAACAAAAATAAAATGGAAAAGATATTTACTTTCCACTTCTAATTTACTTTATAAACTCTTGTTTTAGATGATGTTGTTAAGTGACCTGCTTCCTGTTGAAATGTACAAAATGTGGACCTCATCTAACATTTCAAACTAAACGATTATGATCAGATCCATGATCCAACATACGAACATCATAAAGATGGACATTGGATCGTGAACTGTGTTTTATTAAAAAGAAACCAAAGTCCGATGGGGATTTTGAACAGTGACATTTTAATGTGCTTGAAAAGACATTTCTTTAAACTTCAAACAGCGATTAAAAATCATAGGTGGACTAAAATCTCTCCTGTACATATGTATAGATGTATTTATATATAAACATTATCCTCTTCACATAAAACATGTCCTCAAAGATAAGAGAGCACAGTGTGGATGGAAAGCAAATCAAATACAGTACGAGGGGGGGTCTTATGGCTTACAGCTGATCGGACGTCCTGTTCTACTCTTCTATTACTTATTGCCACGGCCCGACACTCTCAAACAAGTGACGCTTCAGAACCAAACATCTCCTACCAACACTTTGTACACTGTTTTGTTGTCACAAGTTCCGCTTTGCGGTTTCGTCACTGCACAAGCGTCATACCACGTACACCAATCTATAGACTTTTAAACGTACTAATTCTTATTTACATATATATTTGGTAAAACCCTGATTCAATTCAACAGTATTTAAACCAACCTTGCAACTATTTAAAGATTAAACACTTGAATACCTCAAAATACTTAAAATTAAAAACCTGCTAGTTTCTTTCTTTGATCCAAAAACACTTCACTAAAAAGGTAACGGCTCCAGTTACTCTTCAATGAACTTATACCAGTAGGACTGCACAGTATTTCACTCCAAGTACACACAAGTCGGTACGGTTTTGAGGCAGTTTCCACCATTTAAATACTTGATCGCTTCTACACCGTCCCATAACAAGCAGGTTGTTACACTGGAATAAGGCGACAGTAATGTAACCGTTTAAAAGTCTCACCAAACCGAAACAAATACTTCAAATACTGTGAGAGAATATAACTATGGTCCCCAAGTACACAACTGTAGTACACTGTAACGAGTACGGATAACAAGTACAGATACTAAAAGTCAAAGGTCGTTGGGTACTTTATGTGTAGGGAGGGAGGAGGGGGTGGGGTTCAGGGTGGAGGGGGGGTCTGCTTGTTGCGTTGCTGCAGGTCTTTGTGGAGGATCCAGATGTCCTCGTGTGATTGGCTGCTTTCGTTGATGCCGTTTTGGTCGTTGCTGCTGCTCGGCTTCGTTCTGCCGTTGGTGGTGTTCCTGCTGCGGGTGGAGGGCGTCTGGCTGCGGCTGCTGGAGGCGGCGGCTCGTGTCTGCTGCCCTCTGCTGCTCGGGACGGGGAGATGCGACTTGACGCGACAGCCGGAGCGCCGGTCGGACGTCTGAGGGACGCAGAGACACATTCTGCTTTTGTCCTCTTTTACAGGCGAGATTCAACATCTTTAAATCAAGATTTCATATCAGTGAGAAAAACACACGAGTCGATGATTTAAATCTACCGACTTGAGGACTCGTTCCAGGATCAGCGTGTTCAACATATCGTTATTATTGTGCAGCCGGAATTTTGTTTATTAAACTGTGCAGATCGGCAAAAAAAAGTCAGAAATCCCACTAACAAGCGGAATCATATCGACGCTCTTCTGACACACCAAAACAATGAGGTCGCTGTTAAGTACAACCCGTGAAACGTGTAGCGCTGACGGGTCAATTACGTGTGAGGCGACACAAAAAAACAAAACACACAATTAGGAGATGCATAAAAACAGAAAAAGTCACGTCATGTGCGGTTTCCATCCACTCAGATCAGACACAGCAGCGCTCAGGATGAGTGATGACGAGCTGTCAATCATTCCCCCCCTCTCACCGTCTGCGGCTGCTGCTGGCAGGGGGGCTCCCGCTCGGCCGTGGGGGGGAGGGACTCGCCGGAGAACAGGATCAGGTCGTCTTTGTCCCGAGAGATCTGTGGGAGGACGCAGGAGAGCGAGGGTGAGGGCCCACCCCTACACACACACGCACACGCACCGATGGCGTGTATATTCAGGAGGGTGACGGAGGGGAGTTTATCCCTACAGAGCAGTGAAAACATGTGACCTAATGTCTGATCTGCTGTGTGGCACCTATTGACACGCCGTGGTGGTTTAAGGGGGCGGAGCCATGTTGAGAGCACGTTGGCGAGCGGATGCAGCGAGGAGGTCCTGGTGTCAACCAGCATATTTCACCTAAACACCAGTTTGGCGTCAGATAGATTATCAGAGCGTCGTTACCTGGCTGATGTCCGGCTCTGACCTGCTGGAGCAAAGCGTCTTCAGCTCTCTGATTAAATCCGTCTCGTCATCAGAGAACACGGACAGACCCTCCGGCTCCCTGCGGACAGCGACACTCAGAACACGCAACAGGCCAATGATCACGCTCACGCACCGACGGTGGTCAACACAAACCTGTGGCCGTTGCCGTTGGCGATGAAGCTGACGTCGGTGCTGGACAGAGAACCTGCAGACAGGTGGGTCGGGTTATAAACCAGACTAAAGCTGAATATGATGTAGTTAATAAGCAGCTTTCTACTGAATGTGAGATCGCCCCCCGGTGGCTCCTGCTGACACTTCACCATCAGATCCACTTTTCTGTGTTTGATTATTAGCACATCTTTGTCTTGAAAAGTTGCAGGAGGTAAATATGGAGGTCCAGACCCCCCCTCCCCCCGAGTGCTCCATCCAGGCCGCCTTACCTTCTCTGAAGGAGCCCCCGGAGCTCCAGCTCAGGGCGGCGCCCCCCTTCTTGCGAGGACTGGTGTTGGACCGCCTCAACCTGCCGCCGTCCCGTCCCTTCCTTCCTCCCCCGCTTCCTATGTAGCAGCCGATGGCCGACAGAGGGAAAGTCACGCCTTGAAACTCCAGCAGGTACCTGTCGATCTCTGCGGGAGAAGAAAGGAAAGTGGGCGCACGTTGGTGCAGAGGTTCCCTCCCCATCACCGGCAAGGAGGAATACGCACCATGGCGAGGCAGAGGGCAGCCCTGGAGGACCGCCTTGTTGACCAGGATGCTGAGCGCGGCTTTCACCACGGCCTGCTGCCCGGCACTCAGGCCGCAGTTGCTAGGAGACGTTCGATGCGACAAAGAGGAGGAGGCGGGGCAGCGCCTGGCCGTTACCCGCGAGATGACGGCTGCTTCCACGCGGGGGACGACCACGACGTTCCAGAGCCGAGCCAGCCACCTGACGCGCCACAGAGAACGTGAGAGAGAAAGTCACACGGAACGTCACAGGACAGGAGCTCGGGAAGTGGAACTTGCAATTCGCTGTTTCACAAACACACCTTACGACCGCCTGCGTGTTGTCGGGGGCGACGGGGCAGGACAGGAAGAGCTGGGGGCCCAGCAGAGCTTCGTGGGTCCCCAGACGGGACAGACAGGCGTTGAGCTGCTCCCAGACGAGGCTCACCCACGAGGCGCAGCGCTCCGTGGCGCCTTCAGGTGACCAGACTCCGGTCCCCATCTAGAGGGAGGGGGGGGGGGTGGACCTTTAGTTTTTTCATTATTATTTATTGTTTTTAAACCACTGTGGTGGAGCTCAGCCTCCAGCTGACCTTGTGAAGCAGCTTCCTGCGCAGGTGCCTTCCCAGAAGGCCGTGCAGCGGCTCCTGATCCCAGCGCAGCGTCACCCAGCGGAAATGCTGCTGGAGGCGGAGCTCCGATCCCTGCAGGCGGGGCTTGGACAGCGTCGCAATAAGGAAGCTGCCTTCGCAGAAGCGGTGGGGACCTGAGGGGGGCGGGGGGGGGGATGACAAATGATGACATTGATGACAAATCAGTTGATGATGACAAATCAGTTAAGTCGGCTTATTTCACTTCTAATCAGAGAAGTTTTCCATATTTACTCCAATTTTATTTTAAAATATTTAAATTAGGGTTGTCAACATAAACGCATTAATGTATGCGATCAAAACATGCGATTAACTATTGACAGCCTTAATTTAAATATTAAAATGCCAACATCAGCGCTGGGCGGCACGGTGGTGTGGTGGTTAGCACTGTCGCCTCACAGCAAGAAGGTCCTGGGTTGGACTCCGCCCAGTGGCCTTTCTGTGTGGAGTCTGCATGTTCTCCCCGTGTCTGCGTGGGTTCTCTCCGGGTTCTCCGGCTTCCTCCCACAGTCCAAAGACATGCTCTGGGGATCAGGTTAATTGGGGACTCTAAATTGTCCATAGATGTGTGAATGTGAGTGTGAATGGTTGTGTGTCTCTGTGTAGCCCTGCGATTGGCTGGCGACCAATAAGCAGTTTGACAATGGATGGATGGACATCAGCGCTGCTCTAAAACAAAGACAACCCTCTGGGAGGAAACATGATGTTTATGAGGCTCTTTTTGTTGCACTTGCCGCCCGTACCCGTGCTGAGGACCAGCGGAGAAGCAGAGCTCCGGTCATCCAGACTGTGGCAGAGGTCTCCCAGCAGGCCCGTTAGGGACGAAGCCTTCTCCAGTCCCTCCAGCACCACCACCACACAGGCACCAGTGGACGCCCCCCCCACCGGCACCAGGAATCCTGAGACGGACACGAGCAGACAACCGAGTATTCAGAGACGAGTCCCTGAAGGATCCACTAATGTACCTCCATCGCCACGGCAACAGACTCCTCCTCTCTGCCGATGTCAGGGAGGTGCTGGTGCTGATAATGGGGTAATGGGGTTTTCTTTTTGTTGGTTTCTCAATGGATTTCTGTGTATTTTACAAATAAACACGATTTTACTCATGTAAGTCTGATTAGCAACCGAATATGAAGAAGAAACAAAAAAGGGGGCTGTCATACGCTAAAAATATTATAGTATATGTTAAAAATATTATAGTATAGTTATAATATATATTTATATAATGATTTAAAAGTCATCACCAAAAAGACATTTTGATTAATGAGATCTCGGACCCTGGTTGAGAACCTCACAGACGTTCATAAGCTACACGAATCATTCATCCAGTGTGTGTGAGTGAGTGTGTGTGTGTGCGTGCGTGCGTGTACGTGTGTGTGTCCCTACCACAGGTGATGAAAGTCTCCAGCAGCTGCTCTCTGGTCAGGCTCTCCCCCACTTCCACCCTCACCACGTCACAGGCGAGCCCCCCCATCTCCTGCTTGGACTGGGTGCAGAGAGGGAGAGAGAGGGAGGGGTTGGAAGGCAGCACGTTGTCATGGAAACAAAGAACATCTAGTACCACTTTGCGCCGGGAGAATTTCAATAAGCAGAGAGGGATTTTCCGATCAAAGATTGAACGTTCCACATTATATAATGAATGTGCAAGGTGGAGGGGGGCAGATGGCCTGCAGAGTCAAGAACTCCCTGAATTCACGCCGCTCAAAAAAACTATGTGTTATTTCAAAGAGCTCATTGTGAATAAATCTGGACTGCGTTATAATAATAATGAAACATTTTCTTCTCACCAGATTCATGTGCTGCCAAGGAACAATAAAAAAAGGTCCATGTGATACGTTCACCATGGCAACAGTAGAGAGGGATCACTGCTGTGAGCAGCACGCCACACAGACACTTCCAGATCTACTGACTCTGGTTTGTTGGTTGTTACGATTAAAGCTTCTGGTGCACCTTTATGCAGCGGGCCACCAGGTTGGCGACGGATTCCTGACAGCTGCCCTCGAGCCCGTGAAAGATGAGGTTCCCGTACTGTTCCACCTGCATGGAGGAGAGAGAGAGACTTCACTTTATTTATATTTTCCAAATGAAGTAAATTGTCCCAATAAAGAAAAGGATTAGCTCATTTATTACCAATGTGTCCTCCAATTGAATTAATTATTGAATCATTGTGACAACAGAAAACAAGCTTTTCCTAGACACAAGAAACTAAATAAAGATAAATCCTCAACTGTGATGAACGAGCTGCTGCGGATCCGCGGACTACAAAAAATATTAGTTCAATCTGACTAAATGTAGCTTGCAGCGCCACAATCCTGTGTGTGTGTGTGTGTGTGTGCGCGCGTACCAGGCGGACGTAGTTGTGCAGCAGCGGCAGTGGGAGGAGGTGTTCAAGAGCCAACTCATCGAGACACGACTCAGACAGACCTGTCGGAACACACACACACACACACACACACTCACGATAAATCCTCAGACCGGCTCTGGTTTCCTCGGTGACATCACTCGGCCGAGGGCCTCAAGGTGCCCTTGTGGTTCAGACAGTCATGAAAGTCGAAACGCTGCAGGTTTGATCGCCACGTCGTCCTCGAGATGATGTAATGAGTGTTTCAATCTTTGAATCTGAAACATCACACGGTATGTGCACATTTATTTATAACGCTTTCTTTTATCATTAATTTCAAATCCCGCCTTCTGTGCCTCGTTTTTGGATCTTTTATTTTTTGATGCACATCTCACCAGATTTAAATAATGTAACTTCCCTCATTTCCTGGAGAGAGGAGAAGAAAGAGACGGGATTCGGCAGCAGAGGACGTCCGTTTGTTTGAGCTTTCTTTAGACGACGTAGAAACAAAGTGTGAGGGATCTATTCCCTCCGTCCCGCTCATACACAAAACATCCACATGTTCCCCCGTGTTCCTTCTGGGATAATTTGAGAAATGTGAGACGACCTGGTAACTCAAAGGACGTCACATGGAAATAACTTTTTACAGAAATGAAGCACTAATTAGAGGGAGAAACGCTTTTCAGTGCATCCAATTAACCCTCACGGTACTCTGGAAAGCGCATAAATCAGGAAATTGGTATAGAATAAAGACTCAACTTCCACATATATGGAGAAAAGAGGTGCCATTGTCTCCGTTAGAATATATAATTCAACCACCTTTATTTTATCAGTTTATACATCCGCCCCCTGATTTAAGCTGATCACACAGCATCTTTTGATCCACAAATAGCACATTCATTAGCTGCTATTTACTTGTTTACACTGATGGCAATACCCGCCTCACTCGCTGCGAGACGTCTTCCCAAAGACGAAGACGCAGAAAGAAGGAGAGGAGCGATTCATGATTGATGCTTTTATCTTTAAACGAAGCCCCCGACGTGCCTCACATCCTGCTGCAACACCGCCCACGCTGCCCTTTTATCCACCAACACTGGTTCGGACTCAGACAGAACCAGACTCTGGTTGGTGGGTATCGTACCTTTGAGGCGGACGGTCATGCTCTGTCCGAGGGGCCTTCGGACCAGGTCCCAGGGGGATAGATGCAGCTCCTGACCGGGGGACCACTCTGTGTCTCCTGGGGGGAGAAGAACGGCGGAGTCGTGGTCACACACACACACACACACACACACACACACACACACACCAAGCAAACACACCACGAGGAACACAGAATACACAAATATGGTGCGTCGGCTGTATGCACCGTAATGTATCATTTGTCTGCACGCATTGCTACCTCAAGCACAGAGTGCGCTTTTGTTCGGCATGAATAAACGGAGCATCCTCTCTCAATCAGGGTGGATGCACATCGCGTCCAGATGACGCACCACGAGAGGAGAAATAAAACCTCCTACGAGGCTCCACATCTTTACACCGGAACAAACGAGACAGCCAGACGTTCTAAAGCCAGTTGAGCGGTTCCACACAGAAGTATTTCAGTCAGAGACGCGCTGAGTGACGAGCCCAAGCAGCGAGGGTTGCTAGTTATATTCCGGCTGGAACCAGACTGCAGAAATTCAGGCTGCAAATCCTTTTAATTATTGATTGAAACATTAACATCGATACTCAATTCATTCTGAACTCTGAAATCTGTCTCAGAAGGTAGCGCTCTCAAAAGGCACAAACACACACACACACACACATAAAGGAGAAATGACACATACATGCAGACACAAAGACACAAAAGAGTGTCGGCGGTTTGACACCGGGACACATTTTCTCCTAAATTGGCATCTCTCCCCCCGCCCCCTCCTTCCTATCTCATCCATTATGCATCCCTCCTCTGCTGCCTTCATCATCATCATACAAAACACACACACACACACACTAACAGAAGGTGAGGAGGCAAGGGAGGTAGAGAGGAAGGGTGAGGCTCCAAAGGAAGGAAAGAAGGAAAAGAGAAGGCTGTAGGAGGAGAAAGAAAGAGTTATACGAAGGGGGCGGGTCAACAAAAAAAATTCACCTATGAGTATGGAGGAGATGCTGGCAGCGCTGAGGCCGAGCGGTGCCCGCTGCGCCTCCTCCCGGGCCGTCTGTGACCCCCCGCAGACGGCGTGGAGGTAGGAGGTGAAGGCGTGGCCGAGGGCGGAGCCCAGCTGACACCAGCGGGTGGAGCGGTCCACGGAGACTCGACCCAGCACCGAGTGGCTGCTGGTGACGCCGGTGGCCTCTTCCAGGGCCTCCACGGGACACATGGACCCAACGCTTACTCCATTCGAGCACTGGAGACGCACCAGGACGCTGTACGAGTCTGGAGGAGGCCGAGAGCCATCAAAATGTATGCATGTAAAAATAAAGATAAGGCAAAAAATATTAGGTCAAAAATGTTTTGAAAAAGTAGTATACATCAATTCAACACACACACACATAGACACGGAGAGGCCACTCACGGAGATTTTCAAGTAGATCTTTGCAGTCATCGGTGGCCACGTCATGAATAGTGCGATTACACTTATCTCTCCTCTCGATGTCCTGTTCACTGTGGATGCACAGCTCCTCTAGACATTCCTACACACACACACACACACACACACACACACACACACACACACACACACACACACACACACACACGCACAAACAGTGTGAGCACCCCAGTTACAGAAGCAAAGCTCAGCGTGGTGGACGCCATCTGCCCTCAAGTCTTTGTTGGACCAGTCTCACAAAATCACGTGGGAAACACTGACCTGGTTACAATTAGTCGATCATCTTTTAATAAAAGATGTTTATTTATTTCATCAGAAAAAGAAATCCATCATCATACAAACCCCCCTAGGGGGCAGTAGACACAAAGCCCTGATACACTATCACTCAAATAAAGCTAATGCTAACATGTTAACGAATTGTTTAAACATCCAGCAGCCATTGGCCACACTTGCATTAAGTCAGAGTTTATGTCCATCCGAATGTACAACGAGCTGAAAGAGGCCGAAAGAGGCTCATCCGTCACCTTGAGGCCCAGGGCAGCAGCCGTGTGAGCGGCCGTCCAGCCGTCGCTGTTGGCCCGGTTCAGCAGGGCGGCAGGCAGCGCCAGCGCAGCGCGGGGGTCGGGGGACACGTCGGGGTCGGACTTCGTCAGGTGGCACAGGAGGAAACGCAGCGTGTCCACGTGTCCGGAGCGCACGGCGGCGTGGAGAGCCGTGCAGCCGTCCTGCGAAGAGGTTGATTTCAAATCAGAGGATCTTTTTAGTATCGTTAAAACGCCCCGAACATGTTGGGCATTTTAAAGATTTAGGTGCTGCAACAGTTTTTATGCATTCAAAAATAATAAAGTGAAAAAAGGTAAGACAGCAGCTGGTGTTTATTAGCCGATTATGAGTAGTGGTCTTTCAAAAGTAACATATTCTATACATGTCAATATTAGTGAAAAAAAGTTTTTACAACTTAAAGTAAAAATGTATATCTTTTTAAAATATATTTTTGTACAATATAAATATTGTTAAAAGCTAGCAGTGACTGTTCTGCATTCTGTGTTAAACGTGTAAAAATACGTGCTAAAGAGGTCAGATATTCCACAGAGCGCCCCGAGGCTCCATGTGTGTGGGGGGGTGGGCTAAACGCACATAAAAAAAGTAGGTACATGACCTAAATATAGGGTCCTCATTGCTCGCTACCACGGCAACCAATGGGCCCCTGTGGTTGGCGTGGAGGCGCAGGAATCGAGCACATGAATTAGCTTGCACCCATCAGACGAGCGGACAGAGGAACACTCGTGTGAAATAATATGTGAGAAATGCCAATAAACCAACGTGAAAGAATTCATTTGGTTGTTTTAACCGAATATATAAAAACGGAATCTCCAGGAACAATTAACAAAAGTGTCCGGAGATTGGTTAAATGGCACAAATATCGACTCCTGAACATTGAAGGTAAAGCGTGTGCGCTGCGGCGCCACCAGGTGGTGGGGAGGCGGCTCGCGACCGCCTGAAACGTCTTCCCGAGTAGTGCGTGCTAATGAGCAGCGGCCGTTTGGTCTCGTGTGCGGACGCAAACTTCTCATCCTGAGGGATGAAAGGAAGCTTCATCTGTGACACCGCGCCCCAGCCCAGCCAAAAGCAAAGCAGACCCACCGTGGTGGCGAGCGAGCGATCCGCTCCGGCGCTCAGCAGGATGCGGACGCAGTCCAGCCCCCCCGCCTCGCAGGCCAGGGAGAGGGAGGTCTGCCCCCCCGCCGCCGCACAGTCCACAGCAGCTCCTGCAGACAGCAGCACCTCCACACAGCTGGAGAGGGGGGAGGGGTGGGGGGTAGCAACACACGTCACAGCGACGCTTCAAAAACTCAAAAACAGTTGTCATGGTTACGTCATCCTGATAGATTGATATTGTATCAGCATATTTATAAAAGGTGAGCCTGTGTCGATCCATCAACCCTCCAGCCAGAGGGTTGATGGATGGTGTGTGTCCGTGTTTTGTCTTGTGAACACACACATATCAGTTGTGGGGGACAAAATTAGGACAATTGTATAGACCAGGCTGGTACCAATTCTGGTTCGGGAAGTCTCCAGGAAAGGAAGGTTTGTCTACGTGATGTCCCCCAAGTCCTGAAGACACGGACGTGTGTGTCTGTGTGCGTGTGACAGCGTGCCTGTTGGATATCCCCCCTCTAAAAATAACGCTGTGATCAGATATTACAACACTGCACATTCCCCAGCTGGTCCTGGGCATCGGGTTTTCGGTCACACACACACACACACACACACACACACACACACACACGCACACACACACACACACACAAAGCGCTGGGGAAGAAATGGTTAATATTTAATAATGAGAGATGAAACTGCTGTGGTGACTTTAACCAGTTTGCCACTTGTTTACGAGACCTATGCTACTCCTGCGAGTAATAAAAACGTGTGTGTGTGTGTGTTGTGTTGTCGGGCTGAAGATGAGGAAGACTCTCGGGGGCTCACCTGCTGTGGCCGTGGGCAGCGGCAAGGTGTAAAGGTGTGAATCCGTTTCCGTCTGAGACGTCAGCGGGCAATCCCGACGACAGCAGCAGCTTCACACACTCTGACAGCCACACAAAAAAACACATCTCAGTCTTCACAAGCCCACGTTGTAAACGATCAAACATGTTGGAATTGCGATACTTTCATTTGTCTTTAAAATATGAAATCCCAAAAATGTGCTGCTGTTTTTCAGGAGGAAAGAACAAAAGCTTTTGTTGGAGCAGCAGAGATTTTACAGCACAAGAATAGTACCAGAAGAACAGTGCAGAATGAATAGTTCCTGCTTTATGGACATACACACATCACACACACATTCTCACATTAAAACCATTTAAGAAATACGTTGTTGTTGGAATAATGGAGGAAAAGTAATCAGGTGGAAAAAGACCAATCTTGATTCAGTGAAACGGTGATGGATAAAGACTGTGTATGTGTATGTGTGTGTGTGTGTGTGTGTGTGTGTGTAGGTGGGTGTGTGGATTCACCCACAATCCCTCAGCACAGCTGCCCTTCAGCTGCATTAGTCGTGTTTTCGGATCAACGCTCCTCGACTGAAAGTGTTACTAAACAGCCCAGCAGGGAAGCAGATCCTGACAGACCCGCAGTGTGTGTGTGTGTGTGTGTGTGTCACTTCTACTGTGTGACTGCATGCACGGCTGCACTACCGGTGTGCACGTTAGAACCCTGGACCACAGTCCATCTCACTCGCTCATCGGAGGGTGTTGATTCGTCTCCATCCTCTCCCGCGCTAAGCTACATGCTAAGCTACAATATATCGCCCACATCACCTGAGCCGGGGCAGAGTTCAAAACAGGTTTTATTTGTCAAGACAATGACGAGTTCTACATCTACAAAATATGAATACTTTGTACCTTTGCTGGCATGATAAAGACCCGCGGTTGTGCGCTATTCCACTGCGGTTCGCTTTGTGCACAACTACAAGTGGACCTCACTTCATGTTAACATTTGCACGGTAATGATTGTTGCAGGTGGTAAAAAACGTCACGGTTACCAGGGAAACTGTATGAATGGCTTGTGTATAAACGGATTGGTTGCAAAAGGCATGAAATACAAATATTTTTTTTTTTTGGTGTATGACCATTGTATCAGCGGGATGCGCTTTGACTCACGTTTGCAGGAACAGATATTTCAAGATCCACAGTAGGTGTTATACATTCTACGATGTATCTTGTTTTCCGTCCTCATAATCTCTTTTTAATACCAATCTATGATGGATATCTTCCTAATTCACCGTAAATCTACACGTCATTTATATTTGTGTGAATACTGTTGTACCACGCCACACCTGAGAAAAGGACCCACATTACGGCCCTATTCAGACGCCATGCTTTTTGATAAATGCTGACAGCGGGGAAGCATTTTTATTATAGTCAGTTTCCTCAGTTTATTCAGACTCCGGAGCCTTGACGCAGTTTGAGTTTGAGTCAGTGAGAACGACACAAATCAATACCTGCAAAGACCACCTTTAGACCATCGAAACGTTCCCTCACACACCTGATTCGCTCACCTTGTGAGCTGCGCAGATGACGTTTTTATACAGGCTTTACGTTTATTTACCGGCCAAATCATGTGTGTAAATGTGAGGTTGACGCGCGACAAAAAGGCACAAAATAACTGCTTGTCTGTAAGTGTCAATGACGTTTTTTTGAAAAAGTGTGATTTACTAAAACTGCATGGGGTCCTTCAGCGTGCAGATAGATAATGACTAATCATTACACTTGCAGACAGACTAGAGTGTGTGTGTGTGTGTGTGTGTGTGTGTGTGTGTGCACGTATACCTATTAATGTATTAACAGATCGACTCTATCGTCATTATCACAAAGGTGTCTAATGTTCCTTCATGTCTGCCACGCTCAACAACTGGATCCTTGTGAAGCCTTTGTTTGTAGTGTATTGCTCCCTCTCCAATCAATACCGATACTCGTTAGAGTCGTCGCGGCAACCGCCAACCCAAACCACTGACAGGGATTTCACTCCCACCGGGTTCACCAGCGCTTTGGAAATGTACACTTCGGCGCTTTGGACAGACATAAAACACGTTAAATATTCCACCAAAAACTGTGTGAGTAGTTTTTAAGAGTCGCACTCGTGTGGAATCACAACGCGTTAGAAACACGAGTCAGAGGAAGAGAAGTCGGGTACCTGCGTGTCCATTCTGAGCAGCAGCCAACAAGGCGGAGGCTTGGTGGTGGTAGAGGTGGGGGTCTTGGTTGAGGAGAGTGGGCTTGTTCTCCGCGGTGGGGGTGATGTCAGTGGAGTTGTTGGTGGTGATGGTGGTGATGGTGGTCGGGTCTGGTTGGTTAAGCAGCATTGACAATAAAGTGACATTTCCCTGGGAAGCAGCTTGGGGCAGGGAGCGCCCGCCGTCCAGGGCAGCAGGCCCTCCGCCGCTTAGACAGGAGACTACGGAGGGACACCAGCCTGCAGGAGGGGGGGGGCAGCACAGGTTAAACTAGGAGGAGGCGTCTAGAAGGACTGAGCGTGGGAGAGCGAGGGAGTAAGTAGACATTAAATAAACTCCCTTCTCCAACAGCCACATAGATGCTCTTCCCTTAGATCCACCGCTGAACTTAACATCTTAAAAATAAAATATTTCTTATTAAACTTATTTGAACTCCAAATGTCTGTGTTTTGTGTTTTAAATGTTATGGACATTTATTCTTAAATAGCCTTCATTAGGATGTCCAATGGAACCAGAGTCTGTTTGACTCTAATTGGTCCATAATTCACTAAATGAACATCATGCTGTATTGAAGAAGAATTGAAACTAGAGATTAAGACCATACATTTTCGCTAATACAAATATCAAAACTAATTGGACGTCCACATAAATAATTTGGGTAATTAAGACTTCAAAGGAAATAAGATTAGCGTAAATAAATGTTGCAGAGAAAAGCAATTCACTGCTACACAGTTAATTGAGTTAGAACAGGATAAAACATCCACAAACATAAGCAAGATGTTCTCCCTCTACTGAAATGCTTGTGATTTAATCATGTGATTAAATGTGACAAAAGATTAACGGCCAGATGACGGTCAGCATTCATGTTCCATTTCAATCGTTCACAATATTCACAGGAATAGAAATACAAACATTATAATTAGTATTTTTTTAGTGGCGCACTGAATTCTAAATGGTTGAGCACCAAAAACGGGCAAAGACCTAGTCACTGATCCCAATAAACAAGCTAAAAGCTAACGATGCTACTATTAGCTACGGTTTTATATATATATATGCTATACGGTTAAATACGTCATTGTCGGTCTTTACTTTTCTGCAAAGCACCTAATAAAAAGATCTAATCAAAATAACTACATCAGGTACAGATCTGCTTGCAAAAAACAACGTGCAAGTGTAACATTTCAGGATAAGTCCAGTTCATTGGGCCTTGGTTCTTGTATTTTTACTGTAGGTTTCATCATGTTTACAACCCGTCTGTCGCTTTGATCCCAAGATAATTAGATAATATAATTGTGTATTACGGTCATTATCAAAGACAGAAATGACAGCAAAAACTCAAAGATTAAAGTTGTAATAAACTGGAATTATTCTTCACCAAACGCACGTTCAAGTCGAGCTGAGCACCGACAGCACGTCACATATGTCATCTAAATGACAAACAGAGAGCTGTGGCTGGAAAGGGAGGCAGGGTGAACGAGTTAATGGAAGCTGAAGGAGGTGGAGGAGTGGATGCATGCTACCGGAGGATGGAGGAGGATGGAGGAGGATGGAGGAGGAGAGAGCAGCCTCTGGCATCAGCTTCAGAGAGGACAAGACCCAGGAAACCAATCTGACCGCTCAACGTAAACGTCTGCCTTGTCCCGCTGAGGGACAGCTAGCCACTAGACTCAACTTGTGACAACATAGCAGATGAAAAGTGGCCCAGAGGGAGGAGGATTTAAGGGCAGAGGAAGGAAAGAAGGGAAGAGTAGACAGAAAATGCAGCGAGGAGTCAGTGACGTTAAAGTGAAATGAGCCGTGTGCTATTCTGCCTCGTATTCTTGTGGTTTGCCTGCTACCTGACTGCTACGCTGCGCTAATGCTAGGCTAATGCTAGGCTACGCTGTGGAAAGACAGTTGAAGAAGAGAGCCAGCGGGAAGATCTGGATGGAGACGCAGGGTGGAGGAGCCTCTTTACCTGATGCTGTTGCCAGGGGGCTGCCCGCTGAGGCTCTGGGGCTATGGGAGGATGGAGCGCTAAAGGATGAGGAGGTGAATGGGGGGGTTATGGAGGAGGGGCTACTGACAATGGTGGCGGGGCTGATGACGGGGGGACACTCTGCACATGCCGCCGCCGGCTGGCGCTGAGGGCCCCGCCCTGAGCGGGAATGGGGGCAGGCACCCACCTGAGAGGCCGTCAGGGCTGGGACCAGGTCCAGGGCGGGTTTGGGCGGCAGCTGGGGCGTGGCCGGTTTGATCCCGGGCCCTGGGGAGCGCCCGCTGTCCCCCAACCCCTTGATGGGCGGATGGGGAGGTGATGGGGTCTGGGAGAGTCCCGGCTTTTTGGGAGGGATGGGGGGCGGGTTTCCCCGGTCGATCCTGGCCACCGTGGGCGACTTGATGCCGATGGGATGGCTGAGGCGGCCGGGAAAAGGCCCGCCCTCCGAGGTGGAGTGGGGCAGGCCCGGACGCAGCGCTCCGCCGCCTCCCGCCGGCGGGCTGGTGAAGCGCGAGAGGACCTGCGTGACTGTGTGGCGCGCTTGCTGCTTGGCGGCAAAGTTGTCCCGGTTGGCGGGCGTTGGGGAGAGGTCACGGGCCGGGGGGCTCTGGGACGCCGTGCCGTTTTGGTCCTGTTCCTGGAACTTGTAGCGGGCCGCCTGGACACGGGGGCTGACCCCGGTGGGCAGGCCGTGCGTGGCTTGGCCCTCGGCGCCGTTCTCCGTCTGCGCCAGTCCCCCCGAGTTGCTGTGGACGATCCCCCGAGCGCCGGTCTTCGGCAGACTCAGGCCCACGTAGTTGGCGGGGGTCGGTTTGACGGGGACGGCGAGGGGGTTCTTCTTGGGACCCTCCACCTCGGCGGGGGGCAGGTCCGTTTGGGTGGACGCTGTTCGAGAGGTAATGGGCTCCGTGGCAACGGAAACGGACGTCACAGCTTTGGGTTTGGGTGGCGGGCTGGCGGGAGGGGCGGCAGGTTCAGCCGCGGCGCCGTCCTTCCCGTCGTGCCGTTCAGTCCTCAGCTGCTCCACCTGTTGCCGCAGACTCTGGTTCTCGACCTCCTCGCGGCCCAGCCTGGCGCGCAGCTGCTCCCGCTCCGTGTCAAACTCCGACAGCTGCTTCTCCATCTTGGCCTCCATCTGCTGGCCGCGCTGCCGCTCAGCACCCAGCTCCTCCTGCAGGCGGCCGGAGGCGCGGCCCTCCTCGTCCAGGCGGGCCTGGAGCTCGTCGAAGCGCTGGGACTCCTCCACCACCCGCGTGGCGAGCTGCTTGCACTCTCGCACCAGCATCATGACGATGTGCTTGTTCTTCTCGCGCTCGTCTTTCAGCTGCGCCGACAGCTTGCGGTGCTCCTGCTCCAGACTCTGGAGCTGCAGCTTCTCCATCTCCAGCTGCCAGGAGGAGGAGAAGAAGAAGAAGAAGTCAGGGGGTGCAATCTGTCACTGAAACGGGACAGATTTTAATCCACTATTCAATTAAATCAAAGTGCGTATTGTGATCTTTCACCACATAATTCTGTTGTTTGTAACATGAAGAACACAAGACCAACTAAACAGTTGTACATGCCGGGCATTCCAGCTGTGACCTGAGAACATCTCCATCAGCAGCCCGTCTGCCAGGTCGGAGCAGGAGGCGATGAATCCGGCCGTTACAGCCGGTGGGGTCAGGAGGTTCTTAAAGTGCACGGCTTGATTTCATGATTTCTTGAAGGCATTCTTAACAAGAGGGAACGCTAAATTGGGAACGGCCGTATTGCAATTTGATTATTGGTGCAGCGCCAGTGAGGACAACCAGCTTATTGGAGATGGAGAGGGAACGGTTCCCACGTGACACTCCCCCCCACAGCTCAGCCCGCTTTCCCCGGAGGTTATAACCCACATTTGAGAACCCTGGAGATCAGACTATCTAATTAATAAATATCGTTCACGTAATTTAAAATCCGTATCTCTTCCTTTCTGCAGCAGATACGAATTCAAGGGTTTATCTCCAGAAGAATGAAATGAGCCGGGGAAACATCTCGATTCACCAGACGGCGGCAGATATTATATTATATGGACGCTTGAATTTCAATGACTCGTCAAAGCCGCGCTCTCTCTATCCGGAGCTGCTATTGTTAGCTCAGAGAGGCTTCAGAGAGGGCAACAAGGCTTAACCCCGACCGCCAGGACCCCGTCGCTCTAACGGGGCCGCCGCAAGAACAAAGACGTTTACACCCCCTGCTTCCAAAGAGAACCCCCCCCCCCCCCGTATCGATCACTACTGGCTGATGCTGAGGAGGAGCGAGGAGATGTATAAGAACACATTCACATCTGTACCAGAGATGGTGAAGCATCCGAACATTTCCCTCTAGCTCCTCTTTTCCGCTCGTGTTTCATATTTCTGGAGACCGCTGTGCTGCTGGATGACAACAGCGATGGAAACGCTTGGGTGCATTCAGAGGAACCTTTTTCTTTGTTTGATTTGAATGCTTGAATGCTCTGCTTATTGAAATACTTCGAAAATAAACTTTTGAGGTAGAATCCTTCCCCTGAAGGTCGAACACCTGAAAAGCTGCATTCAGGAGCTGGCCTGGGGGGCAGAATAGAGCGGCTCGTTCGGCTGCTGTGGAGAATCGGGGGTGAAAGGAGCGAGAGGAGGAGGCCTGAGGACTATTCAAAGAGAAGAAATAAAATACTTTTCAGCGCCTCGCTCCCAGAATTCAACCTGGCAACACTTTGGCTGCAGGTTTACCCACAAAAGAAACGCAGCGCGTCTCCGGCAATGTCGTGCTTATTTCTCCAAGATGGGGGGGGGGATCGGATGGGATGAACCCATTCACAGAGAGTTACGTCCTCATGGATAATTCAGCAGCCCCCTCAGAGGACTGGGGGGGGGGGGTAAAGATAGCACGGATGGTCCGGGCGAAGCTCAGTCTACCCGGTAACCAGCCCGCGGGGCACGTGTCTTCATGCTGTAATGGTTCCAACGAGGGGGGGTTGTTGTTGACAGGTCAGGCACAACTGTGCAGTCAGAGGGTATTTACCCCGGGGGTGAGAGGGTGAGCCGTTGTTTTCTAGAATTTCCCATCAAGCACACGCTCAGGCCACATGATATAAACACAGAGTTAGCGCTTTGTTTGGAGACGTCTCAGAGTGCAGAGACGCTCAGGACACATGTTCCTCCTGTAGACGCCGATCGAAACCCTCAGAAGTAAGAGAGGGACCTGCAGCAGTACCAAGCTGTTACGTGACGTTGTTCACCAGCACGGAGAAGCAGCGGAAAAGCTTCCGAGAGAAATGTCCTCATTCCTTTGTCGTCAGTGTGAGCTGCGATCGACATTGGAGGAGAGAAGATCCTGTGGCATGAGGATGACGTGGCTCAGTGCCGCTAAGGAATAAAAGATATTACCAAAGAGTTGACGTACGGCTTTGGATTCGAGACACAATACAGTTTTCCTACTCCATCGAGTTTTTTAAATGTCGGTGCAACGAATCGATTCGCTCGCGTGGAGCAATTCGATGCGTCTGCGTCTGGAAGGTGCAACGTAAATTAAACTGGCCTCTAGACTGCGATACAGACGGAGGCAGAGACTCCCGAGGTGTAGCTTCATCCTCATCCGTCAGCTGGGCACCAACAAGGTGTTCATATGAAGACACATCACAGCCTCCGTAACCCAAAGTACACCAGTGCCAATCCAATAGACGCCACAAAGACCAAAATGCAATAAATACACAAGCACTTCAATAAACATGTTTGTTACTGTCTTCTTAACAGGGCTTCATGCGCTCCGTGTGTGTCACTTTCAGTCACACCTTTCCAGCTTTTGATGTTTTTGATTTAAAGAAAAACGCATATGCAAAGAGACACACACATACACACACAAACAGTCAACCATCGAAAATAGAAATGACACACTATATACACACACTGTTCCCATCCCCAGGTTTAAATATACGGCGAAAAACATCACAATCAGACAAGCGCTTCTTCCTCCATTTGAGTCGCGTATATAAAAAAAAAAAAAAACACAAAAAGAAGAAATCTCTCCTACAAAACAAATCAATCATCTAATAATCCTTTCAGCTCTGAACCCGATCACAAGGAATATGAAGCTGGTTCTCAACACAGACGGTTACTTTCCTCCTCCTCCTCCTGCTCCTCTATCCTCCTCCTCCTTCTGCTCCTCTATCCTCCTCCTCCTGCTCCTCCTCCTGCTGCTGCTCTTCCATCCTCCTCCTCCTCCTGCTCCTCCATCCTCCCCATCATCCTCCTCCTTCCCCTTCATCCTCCATCCTCCTCCATCCTCCTCCTGCTGCTGCTGCTGCTGCTCCTCTATCCTCCTCCTCCTACTGCTCCTCTATCCTCCTCCTGCTGCTGCTCTTCCATCCTCCTCCTCCTCTTCCTCCTGCTCCTCCATCCTCCCCCATCATCCTCCTCCTTCCCCTTCATCCTCCATCCCCCTCCTCCATCCTCCCCCATCATCCTCCTCCTTCCCCTTCATCCTCCATCCCCCTCCTCCATCCTCCCCCATCATCCTCCTCCACCTCCATCCTCCTCCATCCCCTTCATCCTCCTCCTCTTCCCCAATCATCCTCCTCTATCCTCCTCCCTTACCCTCTTCTGGCGGCTCTCGGCGGCAGCCAGCTGGGCCGACATGCGCTCCTGCATCTTCCTGCAGTGGGCCATGACGGCCTCCAGGACGGAGATCGGGCTGGAGCCGAGGGACCGGCGCTCCTTGTCTCCTCCAGGGCCCCCGCACTCAAAGTCCCTCTGGAGGGCCAGGAAGGGGTCGGTCAGGCTGTAGTGACCGTACCGCTCCTGCAGGAACACCTCTTTCCTCTGGGCCTGCACACGCAAAGAGGGGGGGGAGAGAGAAGACATCACTCAACAAAAATGAAAAAATAAATTGGAACGCTGCAAATAGTTCAAATGTGGAGTCAAGGACAGCCAGTGATAAATGTGATTTAAAAACTCCACTTATGTCTTATTTCTCTCACCTAGGAGCCCAAAGAGTCAAATATTATCGTCATGAACAGAGAATTTCTCTTTTTATCCCTCGAGAGAGATTTTTTTTCTGTATATCAATATGCATTTTTATTTATCTATTATCAGAAATGGAAGTTAATATTTACAACCATTGTATTCAATAACATACATTGTATATTTTTGTGAGCTTAGAACCCTTCATATTTTCATTTCTGGTTCTGCCCCTATATACTGTCATTGTTTTTTTTACAAAGCTGTATTTATGTATCTTTTTAATTGTATAGTATTGTGCTAATATTAGGCTACTTATTTGTAACAACAATGAGATTCCACCTTTACGATGAGTTAGATACTGAGAGCTTGATTAATGTCTTCTGTACCTGGTGAATAAATGGATGAATAGATAGAATTAGATTTCACTCAAATAGAAATTCTTAAGAAACCGGGATGGAAAAGGGAGCCCAAAGTGTACTTATACACACAAATGTATTGCGTTTGCGGCGATAGAGTGCCGGGTGACATGTGGGTGAAAGTTGACATCATTCCCATGTGGCGACAGACAGCAGGTGTGACACTACCGAAATAAAAGCATGACAAAGACCAATGTGCAAGTTTGACAACCCTTGTTTCAACTATTTGTTGTACACAACTGCTTTTACCTTCTAGTTTTTATAAGGACATATTCTATACAAGTTGTTTATTTAAGCCAAGACAGTAATAGCAATCACGCAAATATTAAACATTTTAATCTTAATTGAATAAACAACATAATAACAAAAATATATACAAAATATATAAGAAATGTATCAAACTACACAAAAACAATACAATTTTAGAAAAAAAAAAATCTTTTATTGAAGATTTTATTCTATTTGCCCAAAGATAATTATAACAGGAAATATTTCCGTCCAACTGGCTCCTAATCGTAGCGACTACAGACGGAAGAAGAAAGTACAGCAGCTGCACGGAGACCGAGACCCGGAGAGGACAACCGAACCCTCCAGACGCAGAACGTGAACAACAAGAGGGGGTGATGTCACCAATCTGTAAAAACACTTTATTGATAAAAAGATACATGAATGACATCTTTCAGCTTTAGAAGACTATATTGCTAAAATGAATCAAAACGATTCACATTACGGGCTGCAGACGGTCGGCGAGGGAGGAATATTTAACAAACTGGCGAGAGACGTTGGAGTGGAAACGTGGAGGCGAGAGAGAGAAAAACGAAAGACAGAAAGAGATTTAAGAGGCAGACAGCGGAGACAAAGAGGACAACGCAGTGAGATGTTCGCCAAAGAAGGAGATGAAGTTCAGAGTCTAACAATATACACACACCAAGAGCGTGAAGATTGATGGTGAATCCCGAGGAGACTGAATATAAACACGGAGGAGAGGAGGAAGCGATGAAAACTGAAATAAACTAGTAGGTATCCACATGAAACTAGTTGATTACAAGAAGAAAAAAAAAATGTGTGGCTGTTTTAGAAACTTGAAACATGAAACTTTTATTGAATTAAAGACGTTATATATATCGTTGAAAACTTTCATTTTCTAACAAAAGTCAGTGCCTTTGCTTGTTTATATTTTTTAATAAGATGGTCTAGAGTGGATCATTTAATTGTTTAAAGAATAAATAATATATATCCACACATGTTATTTATTCATTTATTTAATACAATTACTGGTCATACCTGTGAAGCATCTCTGATGTGTGCACTAGTAAAACAAGTCATTCAGCTCGTCTTGTTTGTCAGGTTGGCCCGGGGTCAAAGGTCACTCTATAACAGTGTCCGGTTCGGAGCTAAATCTTTAGGGATCAGCTGTCGAAGGCCGAGCCCCCTGAGGCGCCATCGATCCCATTGACCCACTGGTTGTCATTAGAGGGGGGCTACAGCACACTGGGGGGTTTGACCAGAGGACATTCATTGCACTTAATTCATTGTCTTTTTTTGTATAATTGCTGCGGTACAAAAAGTCTTAACAAAAGTTTAACAGTCAATATGCTATTTGTTGATTTATTTAGGCAGACTACATTTTTATTAACTTAACTTTAATCTATTGAAAAAGTTGCTTTCCTGCAACCTGCACCTCGGTACATTTCAGGTATGCCTAAAGGTCAGCAAAGGTCAGCCACCAAAGCTAATCAGGTTCAAATAAGATGTTTACCCACTGGCTTTTGCAGTGGGGGATTGTATTTACAACAGTAATACTATTTACAAGTGCAGCAGTGGTGGAGTGAGACCTTGGTATTATTAGCATCAACCTTTACAGGCATGCTGCACTGGGCTTCAGCAGGAGGGCCCTCAGCAGGGAGAAGCTGAGGGCCCTCCAAAAAAGATGCCCAATGCACTCAAGTGTCTTAATTTAAATCCATTCATGACGGTCTGAATGTTGAATCAGTGGCCGTCTGCCAATCTCCAGCTCAGGGACCAAAACGTATAAGAAAGAATGGGGTCAAACAGACGGAGACGTTCATGTCCAGGGAAATACACAAGCAAACATTAGAGTGCTGGAGGGGCGCTCGTTTTTCAGTCTGATGCTCGAGTCCAATGGCAGAGGGGTTTGAGAAAGAGCCAGAAGCAAAGTGAGTAAAAATACAGGGTGCACAATGAGAGACTTTACTCTTTATGGAGCAACAGGACAACTCTCCATAGACGTCTTCTTCAATACGGCATGAAGCTCATTTAGTAAATTATGGTCCATTTAGAGTCAAACGGACATTGATGCAGGGCGTGCTTTGGGGCGGGGCTTACTGTGATTGACAGGTTATTGGTGCTACCAGAGACGTATACGACATCACTACGACACTCCTCGCATTCCAAACATGGCCACTTCCGTTCGCCGCTAGCAAAAAGTCAAAATGGCAACCATCGTAATCCAAGATGGCGACGGCGAAATCGGCAAACTGGACTCTTGGTAACAGCAACCCCCAGACTAAAAACATGACATTTCAAACCCTTTTGTTATTGGCTTCACCCACTTGTAATTGTGCTTTCACACTAAGCCTTCTGAGCAGACGGCACCTGTACTATAATAGATATATCAGAAGATTAATATCAAACAAAAGGCACAGAGTGTTTTATCGGGCCGGTGCCAGTTTTCCTGCCCCGGGGCTTTTTAATCAATACTTCCTGTCAGTGTCTTGGTGCTGCCGGTTACGCCTGAGCCGAGGCTCGCCGGGAGGACGGCGGCGTCGATACATATCGACCTTACCCTCTGCGGGATCTCGTTTCAGTCACATGGAGTTGGGTCAGCGCGGCGTGGTTGTCTAGTTCATCCAGTCCATTCCAGCCCTCCCACCTTCAGGCTGAATCAGCTCTCACATTAGTCACTTTTAGAACATATGACTGAGGCAACGGAGACGCAGAGCGCCTCCCCTCAAGGACACTTGGCATTTCGACACTCGCTCAAGCGTTATTATTCGTTTGTTCTGTGGGGTTGCTTTCTATTTTAAGGGTAAACCGCCGCTCTCTTTTTTTCAGTACTACTTGCATGTCATGTTTGTTTGAGTTGTATATTCCTCGGTGCATACATTACATATAATCCACAAAATGACTTTAATGACAAAGAATTCAAGTTATAGATTTGTTTGATGATGAGAGAAAAAGTGGGGGAGAGAGGGGGTATTATCTGGAACGTAATCAATTAGGATCGAAAGTGAGTGAGAAAAAGAAGCATGAAGAACCAAAAAGAACATTTGTTAGTGATTTCTTTCAAACACACACCAAAGACACCACAGATTGGAGTGACATGGTCAGAGTAATTTGGTCGATGGGTCATTACCAGACATCCAGATATGGCTAAATATCTGGAAAATGAAGCGTTTGTTTGAAACAATAAGCTTTCACAGCATTACGTTGGTCCAAATGTATCTTGGAACTGTAATATAAATGAACTATTTTTTCAATCATAACAGCAAAATAATTTTGTTGAATCATATAAGCTCATCAAAGTAGGATTGTGTAATTATATATATATATATATATATATATATATATATAATTATATATAGTGCCTTTGAAACTGTATTTTTTGGAGACTATGTCTACCTCAACCTAACAATCCTCTTTTCCAAAAGCTAATAATTAAGTTAATTAAAAGATTTGTAGCTTTCAAAATATACAATTTTCTTTCTTGCAAATACTCGAAAAAGAAATTTTAGATTACAAATGCTTCCAATACCTCTCCTCTGTGTGCTTCTCTACATGATAATCAACCTGATTTAAGTTTCACTCCTGAGGTGCATTGACTCGTCTCTCGATTTGGTTTTCTAGGTCAGAGCGGAGACTAACAGCGCAAAGCGAGGGGCCGGTTCAGATTGGATGACGATTTGGGGGTCGTTTTGGATCCATTTCTGGGCTCTGGAGACATTAAAGCCTCCAAAACACTGGAGGACTCTCAGAGTGTGTGTGGTTTACAGCAAGGGGGTGTGGACGGTCCCTCGAGATGCACCGGACCCTCGGGACAATGGCAACAATCCGGAGGCCCATCTGTCATTCACACACATGCACTCACACCAATTAACCCACGTTTGATTCAACACGCAGCCTCCCAAACTATCAGTTAATGAGCCGCGATGCGTCAGCGGACATTTAAACCCAATAAAGCGTGGAACATGAACCAAATCTCAGACAGTAGTGTCTCCCCTACCATTATAACAGGGAAATGATGAATTTGAATGATGAAATGATGCCCCTCCCGCTGAAAAAGTGTGCAATTTCAATTTCAAGAATTATTTAAAAAAATAATTTTCTTTTTTTTTTTTGTAACCGAGCGTCTAGGCCAGGGGTGTCAAACTCATTTTAGGTAAGGAGCCACATACTGCGCAATTTGATCCCAAGTGGGCCAGACCAGTTGGAATAGGCGACGGTCCAGTCAAACTGCAGATGGTTTGGTCGACGGCTGCTCTAATAGTAATTAGATAGTCTCTGCCAAAGATAATTCTAGGCCTTGACTTTGACATATGTGGTCTAGGCTTTTCAGATTACTTAATTGTCTCCCTGAGAGGTAACAGCTTCTGCTGCAGCTCCAAATGCTGACTTGGTTGTTAACACATGGGTCAAATCAATTGATTGCAACATCTAGAAGCTGTGGTTTTATGCAGGAAGTCACGTGGGATTTCACTTTGCTGGAGGGGCAATATGGCGAAAAGGATTTGATTTGACAAAGAGAAACATAAAACAGAGTAGTACAGCACAGACCAGGGAGGAGGTGCAGAATTAAATATACTGAGATAATAGGGAAAGGTAAAAGGATCAGAGGGAAAAGGAGGCAAAAGCCTGAGGGGGGCACTGCCTCCGCTGGTTACGCAATGTGTTAACTGAGCCGGCCGACCACTGGACTCACACTTTGACAATTAATAAATGAATCAGGAAAAAACATCCAGAGTCACTTTTGAGTCGGAAAAGGGAAGTTGTTTGGTCCGGGCTACAGTCCAAAAACCTAAATATACATTTAGCTTTTACTAAATTTACCAGGACTAAGGACTGTCTTCTCTCTGAAGGTGTTGTTTCCTTTTGTAGGACAATACATAACACTAAATTATCACCAAAAGTTGGACCAGTTTGTTTCTGAAGAAATAAAACCTCATAGTCGTTGTTCTAAAACCCCATTGGATGCTTGAGGCGTCACGTTGCATCAAAAGCCTGCAAAACGTTTGACCTGATCAGCTCGACTAGTGGCGACCATCTCAAAATCCATCACTCTCTGTGTGAGGGGGAGGCGGGGGTGGGGGGGGGGGGGGGGGGGGCGCTGTGTTTCACCCGAGGCATCGCTGCTGTCAGCACAGAGCTGACATCACTGTGACATCAGCAAAGAACCAGGCCACTCTTCCCTTATACAACAAACCCACAGCGGGAAGCTCCTGGTGGCTGGAAGCTGTGAAAGAAGCCGAACATGTTCCGGTTGGAATCATCTTTTTATTTTTTTACACAAACACACACACACACACACACGCACAGATCTCCACTCTGAGTGAGTGAGTCGCCACACAGACTGGAGTTGTGGTGATTTTTTATTTTTTTTACCCAGAATCCCAGGCGAGGGCAGCTCTCTCCACTCATGTTTAATGAGCTCAGCTGACAGCCTCACTGAAAGTTTAATGAAGCCCCAGATAGTGTTTGCACACGCACACACACACACACACACACACACACACACACAGACAGACAGACATGCACACACACAGAGACACACAGTGTATAAACCAAGCAGCTTCAGATCTAATGATAAATAACCGTCATGTGAACGAGAGTCGTGTGATGTGAAGTCTCTCTCTCTTTCACAACACCACGAAGAATCGAACCGCCGGACCTCTGGGTACCTCCGTGCGACAGCAACAGTGTTGTTTTTACAAAGAGGTAATACACATACATATTCTCATACACAAATTAGAGGTAGGGCCCAGTGTAATGACTTTTTTCCAACATATCACATTTGAAACACACAGCAAGCGTCAAAGGGCGGGGGGCGGGGGGGGGGGGGGGGTAGAGTCAGGCTATTTTTATCCTTAATGCCACAGGGAACCAACACAGGCCTGCTGGCCGATTAAACCTCAGTCCCCGTGGGTGGCAGCAGAAAAAGACCCCCCAACATCCGATAGGGACGCAAGTGTGTTTATTACAGTGTGTGTGTGTCACTGTCTGTTGTGCAGTCATGTGCGTGCATATCTATTTTTCTGATTAATATATGTGTCAGCACTTTATGTCCGGCTGGTTTAACCCCATGCTGGAGAGAAAATCCTACACACACACACACACGCACACCTCAAAGCAAGGACTCCAACTAGCATTGAACAAACCTAAGCAAATGTATGTGTTAATCTCAAAAAGGTGTAAAAAAAAAATACCAGTCAGAAGCTGAGAACTCACACACACACACACACGCAAGCACAGATAAGGAAATCTATTATTGGACAAAATCCAACATTTAGTTAATATTTATGGCAACATTTTAAAAGGCTCCATCGGGAGCACGATACACACACTTGCTCAGAACATGTAAACACACTGAACTTCAGTCCAAAATCACAGAGCTCAGCAACGCTGGACACACACACACACACACACACACACACACACACACACACACACACACACACACACACACACACACACACACACACACACACTTGTCACAAACAAAGACAATGGGCGACTGTGGGTGAGTAGGGAGCACGGTTGTCCTCCAATCAGAGGGTTGGCGGTTTGATTCCAGCCCTGGCTAACCTGCATGTCCTTGGGCAAAACACTTAACCCAATATTGCTGTCCACAACTGAATTACGTTTTATTTAGAAGCGATCATCCAATCAGGGTATTCGGCTGGTTGCAATCTGCAGCCGCACCCCTAGATGTCACTAAATCCCTCCCACTGTCACTTTAACGCGATCGCAGGAAGTAAAAGGTTTGGCAGGAAGAAGGCTGTAAAGGCGGATAAGAAGAACTAAAAAAACATGAGAATAAATGAGAAAGAGGCTTACGGAGCTACTGAGAAAGGAGGAACGTGGAGCCTCTATCAGCCGGTCTTTTCCAGGATGGAAATAAAACCCGCGGACTCTGGGAGCGAGTTCACAAGTGGCAGAAAAGAAACAGAAAGACATAGCGGCCTCGCTTCGAACCCGCCGTCTCCGTTCGCCCACCCGCACAGATCGAGAGTGGGCGCTCGCGCCGCATTTCACTTCGCTGGAACATTTCTTCAGCTCGCACACATGAACAGGTTTTTGTGAACAGGCTTTTTATTTTCTTCCCGCTCCCGACTCTTCTTACCCTCAAAAAACGATTAATGCCCCCCAACATGCTCATACGTCAACATGCTCATACCTCCATCTATCCATCCATCTTCAAACCGCTTATCCTCCACACAGGGTCGCGGGGGGGCTGGAGTCTATCCCAGCCAACTTCGGGCGAGAGACGGGGTGCACCCTGGACTGATCGCCAGCCAATCGCAGTGCTCATACCTCACACCCACTCAAAGTGTGACAAAATGTCACTAGAACGCGGCTCGTGAAACAAAGAATGAGAGAGGCGCCACTTCTGAAACTTATCTGCCTGATGTGTTATGCAAAGTCCAGCAAGTCAAGCTACGCTAGTTGGATGAATATGGTCTTTTCAAAATAACAGTCATGATTTTGAATGTATTGTTATTTCAAATTCATACTTCAAACTGAAACAAAAATCCCTTCTATTCAGTCGTAATAATAATGTTTATTGTTGCATTGTTTTATTACAGTATTTCGTTTTATTGCTATTGTTTTAATATCTACATATATTTGATTTCTTCTTATATGTTGCTTAAATGTATTTTTCCCCAGTTTAATCTCAACACATTAATTCAGTTTTGTAACTAATTAATTAAATTCTCTCAACTTTACGCTTTATATTCTCTGTGCTTTTGTAATGTATTCGTCCCTTCTTTTTTTATGACGAACATGACATTCTTGTATACTGTAAAAAAACTTGAAAAGTTTAGATTAGACACGCAGTCATTTTAAACTCCCCTCAATGGTGTCAGATTCACGCTAATCACATATTTTCTCCTTTACCACCACAGCTAATAGCAGTTAGATTTGATCTCTAAGCAACTCGTCCTCCACCGCTGCAGCTGGAAAACTCCCACGCTCCTCTCTGCTGCCTCTGGCAGAGAGAGAGAGAGAGAGAGAGACGGGGTAACAGGCCAAAACAGATATTGTTTCATCATGTAGAGGAATAAAAAAGAATAGATCAAAACAACAGCTCGCTCTCGCTCTCTTCTTTCTGCTCCTCACAGCTGCTGCTCTCATTCTGCTCCAGCTAAACACCCACTCTATTGCACACACACACACACATGCACTAACACACACTTAAAGCCACTGTGTGTGTGTGTGTGTGTGACTATAAAGAGTGTAAATGGATGTAAAAGAATGACCGTGAATAGAGTACAATGTGTACTATTTTTGTGTTCAAAATGATACTGGTTAGTTTCTTGTATACAGGACCAGATGTAACTAAAAGATCATTTTTGTCTGTAGTCACTCGGCGGACGCCTCAAATTATGTTCTGTTCCAGATATTTAAAGCAAATGAACAGATCAATAAGTCAAGTGTTCTTCAATAGAGCGTGGTGTTCATAAAGCAGGGTATGCCTTGGGGCGGGGCTTACTGTGATTGACAGGTTGTGTGGGTTGAACTTCTGTTCTCCTTACTTACTTACCTAAAAAAAAAAAAACATAGCCTCCAGAAAACACCTGACTTTTATTATTGACCCAGAAACACCCAAAAAATACAGCCAGGTGTCTGAATTCACAAGAACGCAACACTTCCCCATGTGGTGGGCAGATCACAGCCGGGCGGTTGCTAGTTCGATTCCCCAGTGGGGCCACAGCACTGCGAGGCACTTAAGATAAAAGCCTCCACCGGACGAGTTATATAATTATGTATAATGTAGAACGAGGAGAGAGGCTGAAGAGTGAAGTGTAGGCCTAGATAACGGGGGGTAGTCTGAGAGAGCGAGAGGATTAGGAGAGATGGTGCTCTGACCTACTTCCTGAACACTTCTCCAGTGGCTCTGTTACTCTGGAATAATACACCGGCATATAGTAATGAAAATAACAAAAACCTTTCATGGTGCTAAAAAAAAGGTTGTTTTAAAATATATATGGGAAGTGACCATATTTGGACGGAGAGTGGTAGAGACCTGTCAATCACATGGTAGCCCCGCCCTAAAGCATACCCTGCTTAATTGTCCATTGGTGAATCATTAAAAAACTCCAGCCAATATAAAATGATTAGGATAAAACTGAATAGTTAAAAAATATGTTTCTCACATTGTAAAGACTAAATGCTTTATCAATTCCAAAAATACGAATGTAATAATGTAGTTGCAGCCCGGCATGTGTTATATATGGATTTAAACACACTCAGATATGCTCTTTCAACGGTGAGACAGTCTCCCCCCCCCCCCCCCCCCCCCCCCCCCCCCCCCCCCCACACACCCCACCTCATGGGACTGCTCCTGTCTCCTGCATTGAGTGACAGCAATTTAAAAAAAACAAAAGTGTGACTGAGTTTTTTTACCCTCATTCCTAAGTGTCATGTCAGTGAAACACGAGCCTGGGAGCTTGTGAAGGCGGGTCCGGTTAGGGGGTCTGGTTGCTAGGCAGCCGAGCGATCCGAGCCGAATGCTGATTGGCTCGTGTGTGTGTGTGTGTGTGGAGAGAGGGTTAACTGGAGAAGTATAGAGCTGATTTTGAAGCGTGTTGGACTTTCAGGCTCTGACTGAATATAGAATCTCTTTTACAGATATGATGATATGCTCCCTCTGTGTAAGGCGGGGGGGGGGGGGGGGGGGGGCAAAGAAATAATCCCTCCAACAATGTGTGAGAAGAAAAAGGGTTAAGTTATCTAATTAAACTCACACCGACACACAGAGAAAATAATACTCTTCTCTATTTGCAATTTCTACCGAACCTGCGCAAAAGAATACAGGATGCGTCGGACGGGGCATGATGAGAACATCGCTCAGTGTTTTGTTCGGTTTGAATAAAGTGAAAATACCTTTTCTCTTTGATGGGGATTACATTTGTGACTTGCCACATGATTGAACTCGTCCGGGGAGGAGAGGAGGAGGCATTCATCTCGCAGCTCAGGGTGAGCACTGTGGTTTTTTTAATATATTTTGGATTAGCGAGTCCAGAGAGAGGGAGAGAAACTGATTTAGAGAAAAAAAAGGTGAGTAATGAGAGACTAGATTCACGGGGACAAAAGGGAGATGAACAGACCTATGGAAGACCTGCTGAGTGTGCGCGTGTGCTGGAAAAGCCCAGCAACAGGGCATGCCTTAAATAGCTTGGATGGTCGGAGATAACATGACGCGGGAGAAAGCCTGACGGCTGGGGGGCACGTGAGCATGTTCCTACCGAGTGCTGACAGCGGCTCCATGAGAACGTCTGAATCACGTGGCAGATCACGTGACCCCCCCCCCCCCCCACACACACACACACACCCGAGGAAGGCTGCCCGCATGAGGCTGCCGGGGAGCAGAAACGCAGAAGGCCCATCTGGATTCCCGAAACCCCTCGACGAGAAGAGAAGAAAAGGCTTTATATTGCCTCTATATTGGATATAGCACAATAGATGTTCTTGACCAATCTGGACGTCTCTGTCTGTACGATTGCCCCTCCTCCAGCGAGGGTCAGGGGGATGTCACCGGCCGACAGATCGAAACCGACCTAAATGTCCAGGATGTCTCTGGGAGCAGCGTGACCCGGGGCGTAGAATGATGTGAATGCTAGAACCAAACGCCGCAGCTTTTAGTATCTCTTGAGCTTTCATCAGCTCACTGTCAGAATGTTGATTCTCCAGCAACACTCAGACACTCAGAATCTCAAATGTGGTCAGGTTACACTTTGGATCCCCCCGGAGACCCCCTTTAGTGGTATGAAAACAAATTACTGTAGCTCAACGTTTTTTAACCCGTTCCGAAATGTACTTCTCAACCACTGGGCCACAACCTCAGCTCATCTCAGCTCAGGGCTCAAGTTTGGAAAATATTGCTGTTGTTCGCCATATTTTGGGTTTCTGAGCCCCGGAGACTTAGTGACCTTGAGCTTTTCTTTTTTGTCACACTGAAGAGGCTTTGGACATTGTGCCTTTGTAGAACTATTTCTTTGTGTAAGTGAGAAGTCAAAGGCGGACATCGGCCGAAGGCTAAGCTGCAACAGTTTCCATCTAGAATCAAGCAGCTTTTCAGCAGTCACTCTACACAAAAAGCAGCTCCATCCGTTTGGACATACACCTGTGGACAACAGTTTGGGTCAAAACGTTGTCCCTTGAGGGTCCTCCAAAGTGCGAACCCATCGCGCTGACTTTTGCCTTATCTGCCTGCCGCCTCTCTTCTCCTGAGACGGCGGCTCAGCCACACGCTAATTAATCCGCGGCACCAAAGCCTCTTAATAATACCCAAATGCCACAAACAATAGTAGTCGTGCCAAGCTTTTTGGCGTGGAGGCAGTGGAGTGGTGCGTTGGGGGAATCGGTGGTATTTAGATAAGAGGCCGGGGTCCGGTTCCCCGTGTGGCTCTCTGTGGCCGTGCCACCGCAAACAAACGCTGACTAATAAGGCTGGTGAGCTTGACCTGTGCTTTGATTGTGCTGTGGCATCGGCTTTCGTTCTGAATATTCGGGGGGGGGGGGGGGGGGACTGGCTTAATCCTCTGTGTCACACCGCCTCGCTTTGTCAGAGACGATATCAGGCGTCCTCTTTTCGCTCCCTTCCCCTGCGCATCTGGCTCGCCCTTCATCGCTCGGATTCAAACCGACGATCCAGACTCATCACTCCTCATCTCTTAAAAAAAACAAAATCTCCGTACCCGGTTCCTTCCCCCCTGCCTTCCTCTGTCTCTTTTTCTTTCTGACGTGGCTTATCAGCGACAGAACAAACAGGCTCTTTGTGTTTTGCGACAGAGACAGAGCTTATTTCATTGAAACCTGGATAGGTATCTCTTCTCTGGAGAGATGTGTGTGTGTGTGTGTGTGTGTGTGTGTGTGTGTGTGTGTGTGTGGAGGGGGGGTAGGGTTCTTATGGCCAGCAAAAGTACATGGGCAAAGAGACGGCGCAACACAAAAACAACCAACGAAAAAGAAAGAGACGAGGTGGCGTTACGGAGGACGGCTGAACCTGAATGGAAAGATAGAATTACTGCTCAACATCAGCCAGGTCGAAGACATCCTTAATATCAAATGTCTGCAGCTCGCAAACCATGAAATAACACAGACAGGGAGAGAAAAGTCTGCGCTCTAGTCCGTGCAGCATGAAGATAGCAATAGGCTTATTTTGTTGCTTCAGAGAATCGCCTACAAGCTTTAACTGTCACTGGAGTCCAAACACTGAATGAGTCGCACATGAACAGCGTATTAGAAACAACCTGAGCGGCCCGCCTTAAAAAGTAGAGCGCGGACAAACCGAGGCGCCGATCCTGACCTAAATACAGAAATACAGAGAGGGAGAGAGATAAAACAAGGGTTTGTTCGGAAATAACTACGTTGCCGCCCTGCTGGAGGGACCTCTGATGACACGTTTTGAGGTCAAAACGTGTCATTGAGCCGTCGTCATCAGCAGCATCAGGATCAATACATAACCAATTTAACCTCATCCCAACCTTTATTGTTCTGCCTGGGTAGTATATATTTAGGCCACGCACCCCCTTCTACAGCCCAACTGGGTTCATGCCCCCCCCCACTTAAAAAGATAAGGACTATTTATAGCTGCATTGAAATTGGACCAATGACAGAATAGTTTGCTCACACGTGATGTTTGTTTACAATATTTAGTCCGCTGTTAAATGTTGCAGTGTGAACACAGACTGAACAAAGAGGAAACTGCAATATTCATATTAATTCTGAATCAGGACAAAGCAAAAAAATATATATAAACACCCTGAAACGCTGCAGCAAAGTTTCAATAAACTCCAGTTACGTCACTTTAAAAGAGCAATAACAGGCACGGGGACACAGGTACAGGCTCAGGGGCAGGTTGCACCATATTCCAGTTACAATTAACCATACATAGCGACTAAATTATTCAAAATTAAAAACGTAAAGTTACACATCACAACTAATCATCAGAGGTAGGGGAATTTGAAATGACTTAAACGCAGTTGGAACAAAAGAACAAATACTGGCACATGCATAGTCTCAGAAGCCGATATGAATAAAGAGGGTCTAAAAAAAACATCTGCTTTAGATTTCCACCCAATTTCAGGCGGTTCAGCATGTTTTATATATATACTGTATATAGTTGCTGAAAAAAGTTAGCTGTTAGCTGCACAAACTAAGCTAACGTTAGCTAGTGTGTACGTAAAAGGAGGAGCTGAAGTGTATTTACTTGATAAATTGTGGCATTTTAATCTTGCAAAGGGTAGTTTGATAATTCATGTCTATGGATTTTTTAGAAATATATTTAATATGAATTATTACTCTATTAGACCACTATTACATGTTTCCTTTCGCGCACCCCCAGGGGTGCCCGCACCACACTCTGCATTAATATATAAACATTTATGTATACAGGCAAAGATCTGACGTTGGGAGGATTTCCATTGTCTGGCCAGTGGTTTATAGCTGAGGATGCTAACAGCACAGACAGCAGCACTACTGCATATGCATTTATATTAATTAATGTCCACAATGCAAAACCCAGCTCGCACACTGAGAGCTGCTTTGGTTGTACGCCGGTTTTCAATGTGAGACCACTGAAAGCTCTCATGTCGTCTTATTGGTGTCCACTGCCAAAGAAGTTTCTAGTTTTTTGCAGATTGGCCTTGGACCAAGTGATTTAATTAGGATAGTGGATACAGATCGACAGTTCTGCTGGCAACTTAAACTAATCAAGTAGAAATGTTGTCTATGGATGTAGAAACATGTCTACTTTCCAAGATTTCTTGCTTTTTAGATTCTGAAAATAAGCAGAAACTTTCCATCAACAAAATTATTTAAAAAAATACATAAGTAGTGCTGTGAAGTTCTCTTTTATTTCAAGCGCAATTTTCCACTACGTGTATGGACACCAGAAATCTCAGTAAAAATCACAGTAACCTTCTCCCGGCAGTAAGGCGCCATATAGAAATACCTCATAAGCGTGGTGATTACAAAGCAAAGCGCCTTTCACGGTGATCACAGCGGCGGCGTACACGTTTCTCTCGAGGGCGACGAGCCTCGCGGCGTTCAATTAGCTGTGAGCGTTCATCGATCATCAAACCGAGCGATCCCAAAGCTCAGCGGTTGAGTTGGAGTTGGAGATAGTGGGAGCGGCACGGACTCACCCTCAGGGCCTCGATGACCAGGTCGCGGGCCTCCAGCTCTCCCTCCATGATACTCAGCAGGGTGAGCAGCTCCGGCTTGCTCAGGTTATCCATGTTGAACTCACATTTCTGCAACAAAAGGAAGGAAAACTAACTCATCAGAATCTCTACAGTTTATTATTATCCATAATAGGGCTGTGTATTGGACCCTCGATACTTCTTACACGTCCATCAACTCTGGTTTTTGCATTCAGCAGAATTTGAATAGGCTCAAATAGCATTAGCCTACTTGTCTATCAGCTTTGTTCTTGTCTAATGCTGTTTTTTTACATATTTTGTTTATTATTATAGCTCAGATTGGAGAAATTTGTCCACTTTTAGAATCCTGACATTCTGAATTGTTGGTGTACCAGTGCTGTTCTTAGAATTATGCAAGTCATCCATGCTTCATACTTGTGTTTGTTATGGATTTAAGTCTAAAACAACAATAGCGAGACAGTTTACTGACTAAAAAGGTCAGAGATGTGACAGAAGATTGCCGTCTCAAGATGTTAAATTCCACAACAAACAAAGAGAATGTTCAAGAGACATTTTCTCCCGACATGCCGACTTCTGGGTTTGGGACTTCCCGCTCGCAACAGCACGGCAGCATCTGGTCGGTCCGCATTCCAAAGCACAGCGTCAAATTGTTGTGCTGTGCGACCTTGAAAAGGTATCAATCTCATTCCGACTACAACCGAGTGAGTGAAATATCTTTAACAGGGTCCAGAATTTAGCGGTGGAGCTCGGTGGGGGGGGTGCTGAGAGGGACGCGACGACGCTTCTCAATTTGCTCAATAATACCTTAGTAAAACAAAGCGAGGAAAGAGAGGGAAGCCGAGAGCGTCTCGAAAGACTGAAGTTAAAAGCCAGGATTATTCCAATTTATTCAAGAGCGAGACAAGAGGCTCCTCCCACAGAAGATGGCTTTGAACAGGCCGGCGAGAGATCTCATCAAGCTGCTGCCTTCTACGTCTCTTTTTATATGATCCGGTGACGTTGTTTATTTCACAGTGAGAGTGGAAAAGTTCACGCTCACGCAGCGGGAACAGTGGTAATAAATCCAAATGAATAAACAGGCCGGCACACTGGCTTTAACCCGTCACGTTTTCCTCTCTGTGGCGTTGATTTTCACTGCGATATATGAATCCTGCGCCTCTAAGGGAACAGCACAATGTAGCGAGGAGGATGGAATTTATTACAAGAAATTCTAAAACAACATTTTCCCAATAGTCTTACCAATGTTGGGGCAAAAGCACGGAGGCTCTACGTGCTGTATGTATTTTACCTTTTACATTCGTTCAGGAGGATAAAAAGACAGAAAAAACCTCTTCAGACACGCGCTGAAAAATTACAGGTTTTGAATCCACAATATCCGATGTTTTGAGTTTCCTCGGTCTCATTTTTAACAGAACAAGGAGGTTCAGTTTAGTCGGACCGCACCACTCCAATCTTCAGTGCGATCCCCGAGCCCCTTCTATTTCCCGGCAACGCTTCCCACTCAAGAGAATTTGACGGTTAGGGGACGGGGGGGGGGTGTCTTCATGAGCTTTTTATTTATTTATCATGTGATGTACGGGCGCCACATAGAGCATTTGTACACGTATGTTGTTGACGTATTCTATACATTTACGATTCTGCCCTTTTGGTGATTATTCTCTCTCACATTTTATATCTGCACTCTCCCCCCTCTGTTCGCAACTTCGCTGTGGATCAATTTGCCTCAGGATAAATAAAGATGTATCTTATCTCTCGTCACATACAGGCAGCAGGCTTCTCATTTGTGGCTGGGTAAGGTGACGGATTAGATAAGCTGTAGATAATTAACATTCATTCTGTAGAGGCCTAAATGAAAGGTCTTCTCTCTGCAGCTGGTCTCTATTCAGACAAAGATCGTTTGTGAGTGGCAAGACGCAGCACTGTGCAGCGCCAATGCAGCGCAGAGGAGGGGCGATTTGTTCATTTCTCACATCCTCTGGTTCTATGGACGAGGACGAGCACTCTGATTAAGGCAAAAACTGCGTCTCCTTCTCCGCCACCTACAGGTGATTAGACAGCTTTGAGTTACAGGTAGCTTATTTTAGCCTTTAACGACAGTGAACCTAAAAACATCTTCATCATGTGACTGCTCGTGTTTCTTGGACTCAAGGTGTTGCAGCATTCTCAGAGAACTTCTACTAAATAACTAACGTTATTTAAGACGTGGGCGTGGTGGTCGTACTGAGGTCACCCATCGGTTTGTGGAATATTGAAGGCTGGAGTTCTGCGGTTCGGAAAACGCCATCTTGGCTTTTTCCCCCGGGGAAGAGAAGCTACCACATCGGAAATGCAGAGGAGGGACTTAAAGATGCTGCTCCTGTCAATAACAGTAAGCCCCGCCCTAAAGCATACATTGATTGGTGAATAGACCTATATGATCTATTTGACCCTAAATAGACCATAATAAGAGATTGAGACCATAAACTCATGTTTACAATGTTTACTGAGGGAATCAATCAAGGGAGAAGTAGAGTCATTTTCTTATATTTTATACAACATACAAGTTGTGTGTGCCCCACCAACATGTGTTATAGTGAACGGGTAGGAGGTGACCATCAGGGTGCCACTCATTGACCTCTGACCCCTCTCTGACCACATGGGGGCCGGCCCTTCACAGTCCTCAGCAAACAAGAAACTTCCCCCACCTTTGGCTAACAGCAGAGAGCCTGACCGGGGGGTGAGCAAAGAGCAAAGTGCTTTATTTAACCACCGCAGGCATGACGGGAGTCAAAGGAGGAGGAGGGGGGGGGGGGGGGGGGGGCATGGAGGCGGAAGCTCCCACGGATCGCTGAAAGAAGAGGCCGCTGCCAAGAGCGACGGGGCGAGCCGAAGAGGCTGCCCGGCTCCCGTGTCTCCGGAGCACCTGTTCACCTCGGGGGCAGTTCAGAGGAGGGAGGGGGGCAGGGTGACACGGTACTCCCAGCTATGCCAGCTGAGTCACTGAAATTAAGACCAATTTAGAAAGGTGTCTGGTGAGCTGATACACCCCCTCCCCCTCCTCCCCCTCCCATGCAGCTCTTCTACCACGGCTCACTGCTCACCCCCCCACCCGCCATACCTAAACACCCACTCTACCACCCACTCACCTCAGGGACCTGCTGCTGCTTTCTATTCCAGAACTTTTCCAGCAGCCAACATGCAAACAAGTTGGATGTGAAACTCAAACTGCAAAAAGCACCACGGCCCATTTGGCACGGGTGGATGACAACAGGTTGCATTGCAGAAGAGGGGGGGAGGGTGAGGGGGGGACAACCAATTGATCGACCTGCACAGAGGGATGTGAACAGCACACAACCTGTGAGAAATCACAACGGTGTGTAAAAAAAGATCAACAACAGGACGTTGCAGGATACACTTTCTGTCTCTAGCAATGTGTGCGGGACCTCCTACGGAAGCCTGCGAGGGTCCATCGAGGACTGATTACTGGAGGACCACTTCACTAAAGAACATCGTTTTGTATTAATGCCACTTGCGGCTCAGCAGGCTGCGTGAACACATGAAAACACGTGAATACCGAAGAAGAAGAAAGTAAAATTAAATTTTAAAAAGTGTTTTCGAAAGGTAAAAATGAACCACAACCTCGATAAAAACAGAAATAAACTCTCCTGCCGCGTGCATCATCTCCTGCTTTCGGAGCTCCGAGCAAGCCACGGACCCCCCCGATCAGCTGCAGGATAACGTTCCGGCCGCCGAGGGGGGGGGGGCGACGGCATTCAGAGAGGAGCCGGAGGGAGGCGAACAAAAGAATTCACTTCAAATGTTGTGAAGCAAGGAAACACCATTGCGCGTGGTTTTATGGGAGTCACGTCTCGGACCCCCCCGCTCCTTGTCTTATTGTATTTCATCTTCTTCAGACAGGACCGCGAGGGGCTCTCCGCTGGCCCCCGCTGTTGCTTCGCGAGCGAAATAGATGCGCACTTTTTTCTTCTTCCCTTAGGTCCGCACCGCTTTTCTGCGCCACCGAACATTGGAAAATGCCTCCCGCCCCCCGCGCACCGTGAGGGGGTTCTTTCGTTCTTATTGTGGCTGCATATCTCCCCCTTCAAGGCGGCTCACGTCTTACCGTGTCGACGCTCCCAAGCACGGCGGTGGCCAGAGTCTGGACCGGAGGAGGCTGCTCTCCGCTGGCTCCCTCCGACGCCATCTTCGTACTGTGGCGGTGTGCGCGTGGAGCGGGGGCGCGTCCGGCGCGCCGCAACTATCGCGCTGGCGCGCGTAAATCACATCGGGAGGGAAGGGGAGAGAGAGAGAGGAGAGGGGCGCAGAGAGAGAGAGAGAATTCTAAGGAGCCGCTATTAAAGGTCGGTCTTCGCTGAGGGGGGGTGGACCGACCGACCGACCGATGGCGAAAAAAAACAAACAAACAGATGCGGAGCCCCCCCGGTGCGCTCGGAGAGTAGGCGGCGCGTACCCGACGGGAACTGACAGCAGGATTTGTCAGTCGCCCCCCCGAGTGGGTCGCCTTTTTGGGGCTCGAAAAACCGTACAAATTGAATAAAAAAGAATGTGCACATAATCTGATCGCTCTGTTTTTATATTATCTTAAACATAATATCCGGACAAATTGTTTTAAGGGAAAACTTATTTCACTTGGGAGAGAATTTAAATCAATAACTTGAACAAAGTCATTTGAATTTAATATGACCACAACGTCTGGATTAATGCTGATTTGGTTAGTTAAACCATGTAAGGTCAAGGCAAATCATGTCGTTGAACTTAACTAATCAAGTTAGTTATATTGTATTATTGTTATGTTGACAGAATCCATTGGTCAACATCGCCACTAGTGGGGATCGGTAAAGCAGACTACGGCCAGTGAGCCAGCCCTGCCAGTTGGAACCACCAACTGGCCCAGACAGGAGAGCCCGGGTGGAAGCTAAGTTAACCCAGGGTACCACTACCCAGCATGCCCCTGGCTGTCTGACGTTCTGTTGAAGAAAAATAAGTTGGCTGAGAGGAGCTGCAGGTCGGAGACTGTCGAGCCCACGTCTCAACCGGAGACCCGGGTCCATCGTGGTCCCGGACCAAGCTGCTGGATATCAGGACAGAGAAAACGTTTTGTTGCTTCTTATGATGCACCTTTTTTAAAAAGGTGCACTACAGAAATGTGCTGCTGTTTTGGTTTTGTTTGTCACGTGTTGTGTTACAAATGGGCTACAAATGGACCACAGCAGCACATGCTCAAACAACGTATGTTTGAATGGCGCTCTGAAAGCTCGTCCTTCGAAAATTGACTCTCCCTCTGCAGATCTTTTTTTATCAGACGTCCGTAAAAAGCAAGAAGCAAAGGATTCAAACCCGAAAGCCCCAGTGTTAATCTCACGAGTCGATGCTGAGTTCAGATCTCAGCTGTTTACCCCAAGAGGGCAGAGGGAGGGATACGGCGCCCTCTCAGCTCCCAGATGTGGCGTCTAGGATTAGCTGGGCGCTGATCCGGCCTGCTTGGCCAGAATGAGGTTTTTAAAGCCCTATTTAGGTCAACCGTTTTCCTACATCAACATTCGCTGGTTGCAATGGGAGCATGTCGCCGTGTGTATTCAATGGAAACACAACGGTTTTGTCGTTTGGATCTCGAGAAAACTGCTGTCTTTTTCTTTTCTTTGATCAGCAGCAGCTGTATTGTGGCAAGAATAGAAAAAGGTGGAAACGCATGATTCTGCAGTGACTTTTGATGTCTTTTCTCCTCCCACAACATTGTGTCTGCAGAGAGGTTACTCTTCCTTTTCTCTTCATCCAAAGAGGAATCTCAGAAAGTGACCATCAATGTATATGTATGTATATATATATATATATATATATATATATATATATATATATATATATATATATATATATATATATATACATATACATTTGCCATGTCAAATCCCAAACCTGTGTGTTAACGTGATAGCCTGGTCACACGGAGGTAATCCCCCCCCCCCCCCCCCCCCTCTGACAGGAAGCTCGTCATTAGCCAGCGATTGTGGGGGATGCGGATGATGAGGCTCTCAAACGACGACCCCCATCCTCCTCTTCCTCCTCAAAGTTTCTCCTTGTGAGTTGCAGGGAGTTTTCTGATTCTCGTTTGGGAACTAATTCTCTACATTACTTTGTGCATCCGGGTTGAAGATGGCACAGTGAGACTCAAGCCCTTTTATTATGTTCACTGGTCCACGACAACTGAGAAGGTTTCCTGGTGATATTTTTTGGTTATACATTTTTTATTCTATTCAGCTGGATCATGTCTCCTCAGAGTGGAAATTACCTTTACTCCTTCTCCCTCTTTAGGAAAAGAAAATAGCAATGCTCATATTCTGAAGGTCCCATCATAAGGAGGGGCCATATTTAATAATCAGAGAAAATTTATTGTGATCTTTAACTAGGGAAACAAAGAGGTGGTAACATTATTGATACCTTTGTTTCCTACCGGCCCGATCCTGTTTACTCAGCCGGAGGGCTCGAGCCGACTGGGACCAGCTTTACAAGTTTAACAGAGAGAGAGAATCTCACCGGTAGACTTGGACTCCCCCCGAACCGGCTGAAGGAGAAACCTGAAGCACTCAGGGGGAAACCCGAGAAACAGAACAAGAACCCGGGAAGAATCCAGCCAGGACTCAGACTTGATCAAGACTCCAACTCAAAGACTTGAGACTTGATCTGGACCCCAACTCAAGAACGACCCATGAACCACCGGGTCCGTTACAGTGAGGACCGGCATTGACGACCATCAAAGGAGGACCGGGAGAACCCCACGTTGAGGTTGACCGACGCTGATGGATGAGGCCGGAGTCTGGAAGCACAGCCGCGCCCCTCCCCCCCCCCCCCCCCTCCATTTGGCTCATATTAAGTCACCCATTGTTGGGCCGCAGCAGGGGACAATGACTCCCTTTTTGTTGGAGAGGGCAGCCGGGCGGCCATCACTGGGTCCTGTGTGCTGTGGCCTTCGAGGCTAGCAGGGAGACAGGAAGAAGCATAAAGGGAGGGAGACAGCGAGCCCCGGATCCCATTTCCTGGCCAGAGCTTCAAATGGGAGGACGTGGTGTTAGTGGGTACGCTGACAGAGAGAGGGAGAGAGAGAGAGTGAGAGGAAGTGGTGGGGAGGAGAAGGATACGGCATATGGGCCACATCTCCATCTGATGGTCCTTGAGGGGCCGCCAGTAGCTGAACTAGACTTCTGTTCTGTACCCATCCCTGCTGACCTAAAGTCTCGCTCACCATTTACGTCACGTGGAGTGGAGAGAGAGCAGGTGCAAGTGTATATATATATATATATATACACACACATACACATATTTATCTCCTTAAATATGTATATATATACTACATCTTCTAGTCGCTTTGTTGAGAAGAACGATGTCTGTGCAGAGTGAAGGTAGAAGCACCTTCACATTACTCTGCTGAGGTCATTTTTCGCATGAGAACCCTAACCCACATTTAAAAAAACAAACTGTCTGATGCAGTGGTGCGGTTTCATGTTGATATCTACTCTTTCATTCACTAAAGGCTCCTCTTAATGTAGTGATGAGTGTTGGAGGTTCTTGTTAATATCTAGTCTTTAATATAATAAATAAAAGTAAAACAATCTAAACATCTCTAATGTTTTCAGTGAAGTGTTAGACTGCTTTAAGACTTTTCCTGATAAAATCTGTACATATAAAGATATATATATATATGTATGTATTAGATCACTCTCCCATAATCTACCTAACGGGTAACCTGGCGTGGATCTGTGTAGGAACCTTGTCCTCTTACTACTGGAGTTCCTCACGGTTCCTTCCTGGGTCCCCTCCTCTTCTCGCTCTACACCAACTCTCTCGGCGCTGTCATTCGCTTGCATGGCTTCTCCTACCACAGCTATGCCGATGACACGCAACTAATTCTCTCCTTCCCTCCCTCGGACACCGTGCCGGACAGGTGGCGGCACGGATCTTTCCGGGAAAAGATTCTCCTACCCAGGACCTGACAGTCAACTTTGGCAACTCTGTGTTAACGCCCACTTTAACTGCTAGGAACAATCGGCGTGACTCTTGACAGTCAACTTTCCCTGACTCCCAACATCACTGCGACAACACGATCCTGTAGATACACGCTCTACAACATCAGGAGAATATGTCCCCTTCTCACTCAGAAGGCGGCGCAGGTAATGATTCAGGCTCTTGTCATCTCCCGCCTGGACTACTGCAACTCTCTCCTGCAGGTCTCCCTGCTACCGCTATTCGACCTCTGCAGCTCATCCAGAATGCAGCAGCTCGACTGGTCTTTACCTTCCTAAATTCTCCCACACTCCACTCCTCCGCTCTCTTCACTGGCTACCGGTGGCTGCCCGCATCCAGTTCAAAACACTCGACTATAGATCACGACTCTTTGCTGTCCTTGCTCCGAAATGGTGGAACGAGCTCTCTGAAGACATCAGGACCGCAGAGAGCCTTCACATCTTCCTCCGCAAACTAAAGACACACCTCTTCAGACTCTACCTCGACTAAATGACTAACAAATTGTAGCACTTAAATTGTACTTGTAACACCACTTATCTATAGCAAATAGTACATTGACTTAATTGAGGAAATTGCACTTTCTTGTTTCTTGTTCTTCTAAATTTGTATCCCTATGGTTTAATGCACTTATTGTAAGTTGCTTTGGATAAAAGCGTCAGCTAAATGACATGTAATGTAATGTAATGTAATTTAATAATGTGTATGGTAGCAATTTGTGTACTGGGCTACACATGGGATTCATTCATGTCACGATTAAATTGTTATTATACTAATAAATGTCAAAATATTCTCAAAATTGAAAATGGCACTAAAAAATTTGAACTGCTTAACCTTAAAATTAGTTAAGAAATTATTTGACAAAATGGTGTGTCTTCAACAGATGTTTTCTGATCAATATCATTGGTGATTTTAAAACGTATTCATTAATAATAGCATATATGTGTCAGCTCCTCCCATGGCCTCTGTTACACAACCTGTACCACTTGTGATTGTAAAGGATTATTTACTTTTACTTTGTGTTTATATTTTAATTCCCCTATGGACTAAACTTTTTTTTCCATAAAATGTTCAATGACGACCCCGGAAAGCAGTGGTCTTCACTGGCCTCAGGTGGCTCAGATTAAAGTGCAGACTGGCATTTAAAAAGCACAGTTGGATGAGCAGCTGCATGTGAACATTCTTTAAAAGTGAGGAAGTGTCTCCTCTTAGTGGATGAAACAGGAAGTAGGTTTGAGAGAGCAGTCGTTCACCGGTTTCTTTTTGACAACAATTCTGGTATTTTAAGGAGAAGGAGTGGTCAAAAAAGTATTCACTCAACTTATATATATATATATATATATATATATATATATATATATATATATATATATATATATTCCATCATTGAGGCTAGTTAGATAGGATTAGTCTTACATTTTCAAACAATGAAATAAATGGAAACAGTTTCAGGCATATTCAAGCAGCTGACCACACATGAAATATACAATAATTCATATGTGGAAAATATGTATTTATTATTGTTAGAATTCCCTTTGAAGCTGAAGTCCTGCTGCCGGTTTAGTGTCTCAATGACGGTCTCCTCATGTCCTCTAATTAAAACATCGTTAGTTTTAATGCACAATGACAGACAATAACATGCCTGCACAGACAAGATGTGAAAGTTTAATTTAAACATTAAGTTATGAATCTAAACTCTGCCCTAAAACAAACTTAACGGTACCAGTGAACAAACATCAGTCTCTGATAACATTTTAAAAGTTATGGACACTGAAACCTAGTTATAGTTATATCTCATGTATAACCGCTATACGCAGACGTGAATACCAGCGGGTCATTTCACAGAAGACTCCCCGAGAACAGGCTGCTCTCTGCGGGCTGAGATGAGGCTGACCGCTCGCTGTTGGGGGGTCTGACGGTCCCGTTAACTACACCTCACATCTCCCACATCCTGGAGCTCATTGTGAAGAAGGCTCAATGTTGATAAACCGACCACTGAAATGTTTAACAACTAACTTATAGTAACAGAATACACTTTAATATATATATCGATATAAATGTTATAATATATAACATCACATCTTAGTTTAGGAAATCGCTTAAGTTACGTGAGGTTGGTAACCGATGTCGTGTTTTTAAATGCACATAAGACGCTAGAACCAACTGCTCTTAGTGCTAACGTTAACCCGTTAACTTCCTTATCCCCCCCAACCCAGTAGAGACTCTGACCCAGACTATCAGCTGAACCTCTCCTGGGGCCATGTACTGTTCTTATGAACATCAACGTACCAACACACATTTATAACAAATACGAGCAGTTCACGTTTCCGGGAGCCGCTGCGCTGTTAACTGCAGCTCGTCTGCCCGCATCCGCCCGTAGTTATTAGTGAAGTTATGAACCTGAAATATCACTTTCTAAGTCAGTAACGTTACAGAATAAACAGACACCGAAACTGAACTCGCTTTGCTCCTTTTGTATTGTTGTCTGATTATAAACTAACTTTACATTTAGTTGTGGTCTTCTCTTCTCTCAGCCTGAAATATATCATGCTCCGTAGGAAAAGCTTTTCTTCCTAAACTATCTGAAATAAGATAAGGATAAGGAAGGACTTTGAGACACTGCTACAGCTACTGAGACACAGTCACAGACATTGAGAAAGGGCCCTTATGTGACGGGAGACGCATGTTAATGACGTCAGTATGCAGCGTCAGAGTGCAGCAGTGTGCAGCGGCGCTGCTTTGTAGTCCATCTGAAGATGGAGGATGGATGAGATGAGATGAATCTCTGAAGATGGACTACAAAGAAGCGCATCTTAGCATGGTTTGTTACATTGCGGAGTCATGCATATGATATAAAACAACCCGGTTCAAAGTATAACTTTATTAACAATGTTGTAACATAAATGGGTTATACTAGGGGTTACTTACACGATCGCCGTTTCTCGGTCATGATCGTTATTTCTCGTGGACGTGGGATGTTACGTAGCTTGTGAAAGTGGAGTCGTATTCCTATATTCTTGAATAAACCGCAGTTTTCTTTTCCTAAATCTTCGTGGATTCCCTTAACCATCTTCCATTGACCCCATTACGTTTTCCACAGAGGTCAAAGAATAGTGGTTAGGAATAGTCGTTAAGAGGTAATTTCTTTAACAATTTGAATTCCGCCGTATTTTCGCCGCTGCAGACTGACGTCACTGACATGCGTCTCCCGTCGCATCGTACTTACGTCCAGTCCATATGAGAGTAAAAGCAGAGCTGCAGTCCAGACGAGTCTCTCTAAAGAAACAACTGAATCCAGCAGCTTTTCATCAACAACACAACAGGATCTCTGACAAACTCTGGTGAGTACGCTGCTCTACAAAGACTAGATACATGAACTAAACATCTGCTCCCAGTTTCGTTCAGACCACAGTATGCTGAGTGTTGGACGTCTGCTTTTATCACAGAAATGTAGAAATGTGTAATGTGTAACGAATCAGCGGTATAAACCAAACCACAGAGACTGAACTCTGGATAGTGAGATAGTGAGACTGGACACAGTCACAGCTAGCGTTAGCTTAAGCTAACTAACCGACCTGTTTCCTGGTTTGAATTCAAACCTCGGCTCCACCCAGACAGGAAGGTCCACTCAGGGCTGACTCTTTCACACTAAAGGTCTTTCTTCAAATTAATTGATTTTAATTTTGCACTAGTCCCTCGATGCTGCTATAAAATTAATAATACAATCAAATGCTGCTTATGTGTATAACCGTAAATCAAAAAGTGTTTTATTGTTATTATGTCTGATGTGACGGTAATGGAGATATGTTGCATGTTTAATATTAAATTAATTTATTCTATTGTTATTTCGCTTAATTAACAAGTGGGTTAAGAGTGTTATTCCTGGAACGGTCCAGACATCAGACTAATGATTGTTTTATTAGTATTTAATAACAATAACTTTCTTTGATAAATAAACAAACCGCTGGTTATGTATTGCAGAAAGCCCCGCTTTTCAGAGATGGGGAGTTGGGATCAGAATCAGTTCAATTCATTTTGTATAGCCCAAAATCGCTAATTACAAATTTGCCTCAGAGGGCTTTACAGTCTGTACACATGCGATATCCTCTGTCCCGAAACCCACACATCGGCACAGGAAACACTCTCCAAAAAAATCACTGCTAATGTTTGAAACAATTCCCTTTTGTAAAGAAACTCTTTAAAGATTTGTTTTTTACTTTTAATTTTTGGAGTAACATAACTGTCTTTGCTTGTGTCATGGGGCACAGACGAATGGATTTGGGAGAGAATCCGGTCATTTTATGAAATAAAACGTCTCTATACCAAAGAGCTCCTACTAAAAATAGTTTGAATCTGTAAAAAAAAAAAAAAATCAAAAGGTATGTAATAACGTTCTTATTTCTCCACACTTGTTGTCCTCAGAGTGTCGATATGTCTGCTGCCAGCTGTCTGCTGACTGAGGATCAGTTCCTGTGCTCCATCTGTCTGGACGTGTTCACTCATCCAGTCACCATACCATGTGGACACAACTTCTGTAAAGCCTGCATCACTGACCACTGGAACGTTAATGCCCCGTCTAACTGTCCCAACTGTAAAAAGCTTTTCTACACCAGACCTGAGCTGCAGGTCAACACGTTCATCTCTGAGATGGCTGCTCAGTTCAGACTGTCAGCTCAACAGAAAGCCAGCAGCAGCAGCTCAGAGCAACAAGCTGCCCAACCAGGAGAAGTTCCCTGTGACGTCTGCACTGGAACCAAGGTGAAGGCCCTCAAGTCCTGTCTGGTGTGTCTGGTCTCCTACTGTGAGGCTCACCTGGAGCCTCATCTGACTACGTCAGGTCTGAAGAAACATCACCTGATGGACCCTGTGGAGAATCTGGAAGGCTGGATGTGTACGAAGCACGATAAACTGCTGGAGCTGTTCTGTAAGACCGACCAGATGTGTGTCTGCATGCTCTGCACTGTTGCAGACCACAAGAACCACGATGTTGTTCCTCTGAGAGAAGAATATGAAGGAAAGAAGGCCGAGCTGGGGAAGACTGAGGCTGAAGTCCAGCAGATGATCCAGAAGAGACGGCTGAAGATTCAGGAGATCAAACACTCAGTGGAGCTCAGTGAGGAAGCAGCCGACAGAGAGGTAGCAGAAGGTGTCCTGGTCTTCAGCGCTCTGAAGGAGTCTGTTGAGAGAAGCCAGGCGGAGCTCATCGACACCATCAAAGAGAAGCAGAGAAAGACCCAGAAACAGGCTGAAGGCTTCGTCAAAGAGCTGGAACAGGAGATCTCTGAGCTGAAGAAGAGAAGCACTGAGGTGGAGCAGCTCTCGCACTCTAAAGACCCTCTCCACCTCCTCCAGAGCTTCAGGACCCTGAACACTGCTCCACCCACCAAGGACTGGACAGGAGTCAGAGTCAGTGTACCTTCATATAATGGTGTCGTGGTGAGAGCTGCGAATCAGCTGGAGAAGAAGCTCAGTAAACAGATGAAGAAGCTGCTGGAGGCCAAGCTAAAGAGTGTTCAGCAGTCTGCAGTGGATGTGACACTTGATCCTGATACAGCACATCCTCAACTCATCCTTTCGGGTGATGGAAAACAAGTTAAACATGTAAAGAAAAAGAAGAAGAAGAATCTGCCAGACAATCCAGAGAGATTTAATCATTGTCCTAATGTCTTAGGAAAGCAGAGTTTCTCTTCAGGTAGATTTTACTATGAGGTTCAGGTAAAAGAGAAGACTGACTGGTGGTTAGGAGTGGTGAGAGAGTCCATTGATAGGAAGGGATTCATCTCTCTGACACGGAATGATTACTGGACTATACGTTTGTGGAATGAGAATGAGTATTTAGCTTGTGCTGACCCTCCAGTCGATCTCTCTCTGGAGTCCCGGCCTGAGAAGGTGGGGGTGTTTGTGGATTATGAGGAGGGTCTGGTCTCCTTTTATGACGTTGGTACTGCAGCTCTGATCTACTCCTTTACTGGCTGCTGCTTCACTGAGAAACTCTACCCATTCTTTAGTCCAGGTCTTTATAACAATTGTAAAAACTCTACTCCTCTAATCATCTCTGCTGTCAATCACACAGAGTAGAATAAAGAGATGATTTTCTCTTTAATATATATGTGCTTAATCTCGATCATTTCATCCAATGTTTATAATGACTGATTCAAAACTTGAGGATTGCAGGTCATACCAGGAAGAAAGATATGCCTTTTATTTGATGATTAGTATAAAGTGTAATTTTTTTCCCCTTAAAGATTTGTAATATAATTCGCAGAAGGGAATAAACAATGATTTGCCTCCGGCCTCTAAAAATGTACTGCTTCAATTTTTATTATTACAACATCAAATTACATTGTTGGAACTAGAAATTAGATCATTTTTTTAATAGGGCGGTTAGACTTAATGTTCTGGCGACGGAGCGGCACTGCCCGTGGTTGAAGCCTAAAAATAAAAATGATTTGAACTCAAAGTTTTAATGAACTTTTTTTTCTGGCTGGTTTGTCAACATTGAGCCTTCTTCACAATGAGCTCCAGGGTGTGGGAAATGTGCAGTGTAGTTAACGGGACCATCAGAGGTCAGCCTCACCTCAGCCCGCAGAGAGCAGCTTGTTCTCGGTTCTTCTGTGAAATGCTCCACTGATATTCACAGCTCTGAGGTGGTTATACATGAGATGTAACTATACTATAACTAGGCTTGTTATTTTTATATATATACATATATTTTTTAATTATATTATTTATATATATATATACGTATATATGTATTTTCTTTAACAAAAAATTAAAATATATATTTATATATATATATATTGTGCCAACCCACGGGCGCAGCCCTCTGGACAGTGCCTCAAGAGATCAGCACCAAGGGCAGGGGCACCGACGAGCATGAGGTCAGGTGACCAAAAGGGGAAACACCCCGCCCCCTCTGGAGACAACGAGCGGGCCAGGTGCGGCTCATGAGGCTGATGAAGGTTGGCCACACTATAAAGGACCAACCATTCCAACAACCCGGAAGACTAGACGCGAGTAGGAGCTGGCCTCATGCCGGGGTTTTTTTTTTGGCATGAGTGCTAAATCCCTGTTTTCTGTGCTTCCTGCAGGAAGGAGACTGAAGGCCAAACAACCCATTGAACAGAACCCTCAAAATAGGAAGAACCTATTTTTCCCTTTTCCTTTACTTTATACGTCAAAATAAATCGTACCCTTTTTTGTGTGCAGCCAGTCGTGTATTCAAGTTCGATGATTTCACTCCCACTCGTTGGTTGCCACTATATATATATATATATATATATATATATGACGTCTGTGACGTCATCAGTACGCAGCGGCAGCCGCGTGAAACTCAGAACAACAACAAAACACAGCGTGGAGGAGACGACTGCAAGCGAGACATTTACAAACCAAACTTATCGATCCACCGTGTGGAAACATTTTGGCTTTTGCAAACACCGAGGTGTTCTAAATAAGTCGGTCGCTGTTTGTAGAATATGTAGAAGCCAAATAAAAACCACGGAAACACGACGAATCTTTCAGGCCATCTACTAAGGCGCCGTGGGATTAAACAACGCCGACAGTCAGGCACCTCTAGCAGCGTCACCGCTGCAGCAGCAGCAGCAGGTAACTCCAGCTCTGCAGACACCTCAGGCCTCGCCAGCACCAAACTCAACATCACAGTAACAAGTTTATCTGTAAAGACATGCAACCCTACAATGTGGTTGAAAATCCGGGGTTCTGTGAATTGATCCAAACATTGTAATTATTGTGTAATGTTTACATTGAAAATGGCACTGGATTCAAATAAAAGGTTAATACATTTGCCATTAATTGTTGTTTGCTTGTTTATAATATCCATAATTAATTTAAACCTTATTTCCTTACAAGAAACAACAGGGATCTCAGAAACTTTGCCTGCACTGTCCAGTAAAGTTACTGAATTGATTTTTAGTCACTGAATCGAATCGAATCGTTCTAAATTAACCCAGATCGTCCTTGAATCGAATCGACAACCATGAATCGTTGTTAAAATGAATCGTTACACCCCTAATATATATATATATATATATATATATATATATATATATTATATATTTACACATGAGCTATAATTAGACAGTTCATAACTTTTTATCTATTGTCAGAGACTGATGTTTCTTCACCGGTAACGTTACATCTGTTTGAGAGCAGAGTTTAGATTCATAACTTATTTAAATTAAACTTTAAGGTCTTGTCTGTATACACAGTGAGCAGGCTTGTTATTGTCTATCATTGTGCATCAAAACTAACAAGGTTTTAAATGAAGGACATGAGGACCGTCATCGAGACACCAGGACGTCAGCTTCAAAGTGATTTCTGTACATTTTAACTGGAAGAGAAATACCACACTGATTATCAGCCTCTTGATGTTTGAGTAACAAGAAGAAAAACGGTAGGTATGTGGAATGTAGCCCTATCAATTAAAATATTAACCCATTATTGTTCCTGTATCCAAACTCCTCTTTACTTAAAAAAAAACCTTTTAGGAAGCTAATGCAGTGTGATGTAATATAAAAGTCCTGAATTAAATGTTTACCGGAAGAAAGACACCAGAGAAAAGATGACGAGACGAAACCAACACACAAGATACACGGAAGTCTTCTAGAGGGAATACACAATGAAATCTTGATTCATATTGGAGAAAATAAATGAATTAGCAAAATATGATCATGAAACATTTGGCTGCAGTGACCAAAGAACAGTAGTTTGTGGTGTTATTTTAATTTCATAGAGTCCTCCTCTTTGCAGACGTTTTGTAGCGTCAACAAAGAGTATCAGGATGTGTAACAGGATGTGAAGGACTTACAATGAAACACATTAATGCAGCAGGAATATTAATCCAGAGACTACAGGTATAAAAGTATAAAATGTTTTCAATGCATGACTTTTATTAGTGGTTGGTGATCCAAGTGCTTCTACTTCAGAGGAGGAGCTGAGTACCTCCTCCACCCTCCCTCCCTGAGAGGAGGAGGAAGGTAAAGGAAAGTTGGTGTGAGTGACGCAGAGCTGCAGTCCAGACGAGTCTCTCTGTTTCTCTCTAAAGAAACAACTGAATCCAGCAGCTTTTCATCAACAACACAAGAGGATCTCTGACAAACTCTGGTGAGTACGCTGCTCTACAAAGACTAGATACATGAACTAACAGTGAGACTGAACACAGTCACAGCTAGCGTTAGCTTAATCTGACTAACAGTTTCCTGGTTGGACTCGAGACCTCAGCTCCACCCAGACAGGAAGTTCCCCTCACGGCTCACTCTTTCACACTAAAGGTCTTTATTTAAATGAAGGTGTTTTTATTTTGCTCTGGTCCCTCCGATGCGGCTGTTACATTACATTACATGTAATTTAGCTTTTGTCCAAAGTGACTTACAATAATTATAAAACAAATAAAGTAAAATACTACGTATGTATATAACAGTAAATCACAAATGTCTTAATTCTATTTAATGTAAAAGCCCACTTTAAAATTATGTTTGTTTATTTAAAAATATAATGTAACTACTGTACAATGTTATTATGTTTAATGTTTGTGACAGTAATGGAGAGATAATGTTGATTATTGATTATATATATATATAAATAGGACCTATTATCTGCCGATAAAATTAGGTCATTAATCCAATCAAGAGTCTTTCCGTATCCAATGTGGCCAGCCAGCGGGTTATAGTGAGGAACCAGAGTGCCACTACCGCTTAGTTAACAGGGAGACAAAAATTTCACTCAGTAGAATGCAGCTGAGGCCAATTACACCTCCGCCTGGCACAGTTCTCCTGAACCACTCCCCCACTCTGTCCCTTCTACAGCCAAGCCAAACCACGGTACATTACCACAGTATTGTGTATTCTTTTATGGATAGGTTACAGAAGAGACAAGTTTCTTTCATCAGCAAGTAGCATACATAGTTTCTGTAGAGTAGTGGTATTTGTTATTAATGTATTTTTATGGTACTTAGAGTCGGACTCTCATGGACCAACGTTCGACTAATCATAGTTTGCATTGTATTTGTATAAAAAAAATCAAAAGATATGTAATAACAGTCTTGTTTCTCCACACTTGTTGTCCTCAGAGTGTCGATATGTCTGCTGCCAGCTGTCTGCAGACTGAAGATCAGTTCCTGTGCTCCATCTGTCTGGACGTGTTCACTCATCCAGTCACCATACCATGTGGACACAACTTCTGTAAAGCCTGCATCACTGACCACTGGAACGTTAATGCCCCGTCTAACTGTCCCAACTGTAAAAAGCTTTTCTACACCAGACCTGAGCTGCAGGTCAACACGTTCATCTCTGAGATGGCTGCTCAGTTCAGACTGTCAGCTCAGCAGAAAGCCAGCAGCAGCAGCTCAGAGCAACAAGCTGCCCAACCAGGAGAAGTTCCCTGTGACGTCTGCACTGGAACCAAAGTGAAGGCCCTCAAGTCCTGCCTGGTGTGTCTGGTCTCCTACTGTGAGGCTCATCTGGAGCCTCATCTGACTACGTCAGGTCTGAAGAGACATCAGCTGATGGACCCTGTGCAGAACCTGGAAGGCAGGATGTGTACGAAGCACGATAAACTGCTGGAGCTGTTCTGTAAGACCGACCAGATGTGTGTGTGCATGCTCTGCACTGTTTTAGACCACAAGAATCATGAGTATGTTCCTCTGAGAGAAGAATATGAAGGAAAGAAGGCCGAGCTGGGGAAGATTGAGGCTGAAGTCCAGAAGATGATCCAGAAGAGACGGCTGAAGATTCAGGAGATCAAACACTCAGTGGAGCTCAGTGAGGAAGCAGCAGACAGAGAGGTAGCAGAAGGTGTCCTGGTCTTCAGCGCTCTGAAGGAGTCTGTTGAGAGAAGCCAGGCGGAGCTCATCGACACCATCAAAGAGAAGCAGAGAAAGACACAGAAACAGGCTGAAGGCTTCATCAAAGAGCTGGAACAGGAGATCTCTGAGCTGAAGAAGAGAAGCACTGAGATGGAGCAGCTCTCATGCTCTGAAGACCACCTCCACCTCCTCCAGAGCTTCAGGACCCTGAACACTGCTCCACCCACCAAGGACTGGACAGGAGTCAGAGTCAGTGCACCTTCATATGAGGGGACTGTGATGAGAGCTGTGCATCAGCTGGAGAAGAAGCTCAGTAAACAGATGAAGAAGCTGCTGGAGGTCGAGCTGAAGAGAGTCCAGCAGTCTGCAGTGGATGTGACACTTGATCCTCATACAGCACATCCTCAACTCATCCTGTCTGATGATGGAAAACAAGTTAAACATGGAGATGTAGAGAAGAATCTCCCACACAATCCAGAGAGATTTAATTCTCATCCTGTTGTTTTAGGAAAGCA